>NW_010263340.1:0-631 GCF_000690775.1 Eurypyga helias
GGGAAACGCGCTGACGGCGCAGGACAGGCGAAGCGCCAGGGAGAGGCCCACACGTGCCAGAGCTGGACGGGAGCCTGAGGGGTACGTGAGGAAATGCTCCAGATCCCAGTTCTCTCAGTCTCTTGGAACTCATCTGCTTTGTAGTACCCGTGCCAACATCAGCCGTAGGCGTGCAAAGATGGCTTGTGCATCCAGGCTTCTGAGAGAGTTTAAAAATCTGTGGCATACTGGTGCTGCAAAGGCCGAACGTCAAAGTGAGGTTAATTACAGTTGTAAGTTTTACAGTTTCCAACGCCTTATTGAAGTAAAATTGAGTACTGCCAGTATCTCGCAATAATGCACATCAGTTTATGTAACAGTGTGACAGCCGAGTGTACCGAAGTGTACACGTGAAAGAACAAAAGATGCGCTAGGAGACGTAAAGCCGAGGCGCCTGTTTGTCTTCAGAATAGTGTTTTTTTATAATAAGCATAGTGCTTCAGAATAAAAAACAGTGCTAGCACTAAAACTAGTGCTTCAGAGTAAGCAGATGTATGAAGCAAATCTAAAACGCCGCCCTCCCTTTACTCCATGACTAGCCGTTTTCTCTTGTCTCGCAGCAGGGGTGAAAAAACAGTATGGTTTCTCTTTC
>NW_010263341.1:0-20757 GCF_000690775.1 Eurypyga helias
CAACTCAAATAATTCTATGATTCTAAAGTAGTAATTACAGCAGCAAAGGAGAAAGGCTGGCAGATTATGAAAATAATTTTGATATAAAGGAAGGAAACAGAGTGACAAAATCATAAGTACAACCATTCAGCATTTCCAGCATTCAAGTTTATATACCTATTTGCATTTAATTTTTTATGAGTACCTTTCACTAAAAAAAAATAAGTAAATCTAGCTTTTTAGTTCTAAACAAGACTTTACTTTCAGTTTAAAGAATGCTGAGTGACAAAAATCTGTAATTAAAAAAAATCAGCCATTAACAAAGGTGAAAATTTCCCAAGGAACCTCTAAATTTTAACATTGCTTATAAGACCACCACAATTTACATCAAAATATTTCTATATTTTTCCAATTAATTACTTCAGCTGAGTGCATATCTTCAAGTCCAGTCTGGATGAGCAACCTGGTGTAATGGAAGGTGTCCCTGCCCATGGCAGAGAGATGGAAACTAGATGATCTTTAAGGTCTCTTCCAACCCAAACCATTCTGTGATTTTATGAATTCCATTTGCTGCCAGAATAGTACCCACATGTCAAAGATATCTTACTTTAGTAATGGCAGAAAAATTTATTCCACTGTAAGATGTTTAGTTTCCTTGTGTAGATAAATTTCACTTACACCAAAGAAGGACATCTGAATGTTGACAGGCCCTCAGGAAAATACCTCAACAGGCCAGTGCCATTGACTACATGCACTGATCTATTCGGTTCCTTAAGGTATGTTTGAGGGTTCATAAGACACATGCTCTGGAGGGATCTTTAACCAGCCAGGAAGAAAAATGTAGCTACATTCATAAGGTTGAATTTAAAGCCTCTGAACATAGCAGTAAGTGGCAGCTACGTAGTTTTGCTATTAGAAGAATAATAGCAGTAGGAACTGAGGAAGGTCAATCCTCCCACACCATTATAGTCTCAATTCTTCCTTGTCACATCTAGCACTTGTGCCAAATTTCCCACCTAAAAGTCTTTGATGAAGGACACTGCCTAGAAAGACCATGAAATCTTTCTCATTATTTCTCATTTCTGCTGTTCAAACATGAACAAGCAGACTTCCTTGCTGCAATTTAAATGTTTTGGGGTTTTTTGACCTACTCACTGGCCAAAACGAAAACTTGTCATGTGTCACTGCAAAAGTAATGTCTTACTAGAACTTTTGCCACCATAAACTCCTTCAAAGCTGCAAAAGTCCAATTCATTTAGACTTTCCTAGCAGGTCACATCTTCTGAATCTCCAGTCATGCTCTCTGCCAACAGCCACAGCAAAAGACACTCATCCAGATTTTCTTGGAGATAGGAACAAGTAATTGGACTTTCCTTCACCTATGATGTCATCAGACAGAATAGAATGGTTTCCTCATCTCTTCTAGACAAGCTTTGCTTCAGTGTAGATTTGCTTTTTCCTTTTATCTTTTTTTTGTTCATAACAGGATAATGCAGGCAACTCATTCCAGCTGCAACTGACCCCGTAACTCTGTAGCTCATTCTCTCTAGACAGAAGGCACGTACAGATAGTTAGGTTTGCCTAACATAGGTATTTGCACTTGTTCCTGTTAAATTGCATCAGCAAGAGTCTGGGCTTTGCAAACTTGCCAAGACTCATTTCTCTTATGAATCCCAGCCTGCAGGACTCTTCCATACCATGCACAAAGCTGGCAAACACAACATGTGTTCACCCAGTATTTCAGAGTTTTCATTAATAGCAGATCAAAAATGATCCTCACAGGAACCCATTTTGACAGAAATCCTTTGATAACCACTTTGAGTGTCATTTTGCAAATAGATTTTTACTTTCTGCCTGGTGATTTAGTTTAGACAAATTGTAGGGAACAATCCAAAGCCTCACTATATTAATGATGTACATCTACAACAATTAATGTGTCTCTTAGTGCTTCTTCTCTAGCCAGAGATTTGGCTACCTTATTCTAGAACAGGCAACCAGTGTGAAAAAATACTGCTCCTAAACTATTTGTTAAATTAGGAACCTGAAATTATAAACCTTGCCTTCTCTTGTAAAGCTAAAGAGAAAAAAGTTTTAGGTGGAAAAAAAATTTTGATGTGTTTATGTACCAAGAATGACTGAGTTCTCTGCAATTTTGAGGCACCAGGAAAGTGCTGATAATGCCACCAGTAGAAGGGTTAAGCAAAAGAAACAGTCAAAATGCACATGAAATTGTACAGAACAGAGAAAAAAGAGCAGGAGGGTTTCTAATTGAGCATGTTCCAACAAATGTAGGACAAGCTCATAGTAATGGGAGGTTGGCAGGGGGGAAAAGAGAGGTGAGCAAACAATTTAAATGCCATACATCAAAGAAAGGCAAAACACACTACCACAGCATGAACCAACAGTGCCTCACAGGAATGCTTATTCCTCTATATGTACCTAAGACAATGAATAAATAAATGGAGAATACAACAATAATCATTTCAGCATTAAAAAAAAGAAGAAAAAAGAACAAAAGGAAAACATATCCTGTATCATTCCAATGACCTGATCCGTCAGTACAGTAGCAAAAAAAGATAAAGATTAATCAGCACAAACCTGCTAAAAGTATAAACAAAGAAAATGTATTTTTAAAACACAATTAACACCTATTTGGGCATTGTTTTCAAAGTTCTTTTTGATGAAATGTAAGCGAACATGAGACGAAGCCTAATTACTTGTTCTTTGTAGGCAAATCCCAAAGCCATTACCAAGTCTTTTTGGATTTGATCTGCATCAGTCTTTAAGAGAGTGGCACAAAATACTGTGTGTTCCCCATTCACGCACCTGTCCAGCAGCACAGGGTAGCACTGGGCATGCTTAGCCCTTAAATACACGGGAGGATGTCCTATAGGCACATATGAGGGATATTCAGAATCTCTCCACATGAAGAGCAGGCACGGTCTTGACCATAGCTTGACTGCAACAGCAGACCACACCTGAGAACAACAACACTACCATAAACTTATTTTCCCGAAATTCACAGTTTTGCCCTCCACCCATTTTTCAATAAAATCCCTTCCATCTTAATGCTGGTGTGAATGTTCCTTGGGCCATTGGCCTGTAATTTTTGCAAGAAAGTCTTTGCAGTTCTCTGGAGCTTTATAAATAATTGACAGTAATTAATTATTATTACACCTGCCCAAAAAGTGAAGACAGTGATCTATCACCAGAAGTGGAAAATTACTAACGGCTATACTTCAGCCAGTCTTTCCAGAAAGATATGTTCTGGCTTTTTTCCTGCTGCATTGCTTTTACTTTTTGTTATACGTATTAAATGGTACCTTCTGCTCCAAAACTTTTCACCAATTTTCACAGATTTTCAGAGGCATAGGCAGCAACTAGGATGCCACTGTCACTATGCTTCTGTGTAGGATCCCTGCTTTTAACACCAAGCACAATTCAGAGACTGGAATTATGTTTCTTATTTAACCTATGAGAAGCGTCATACCCGAAAACATCCCCCATTAGTCCCGGGCATTATTAAATTAGGTGGCCAAGTGCAATCTCTTCGCAGCAGGAACTTTTTCATATGTTTGCACAGTCTAATGCAAGGAGATGCTATCCTACAGCTCGACCACCCACCACCTCAGTAATACAAACATCTGTGCTTTACCAATAAAAGACAGAGACACAAAGACCCCGAGGTTTCATTTCCACTGATGTGGATGTGTAAGTCACCTGTCATTCCCCATGTTTGCTTGCCAGTGTCTTTGCAGTCATCCAGGACTGAACCAGGTGTCACTCACAGGGAAATTTCAGACAGTACTTTGCGCTTTGCACAGCAAGATGGTTCTGGAGCTTTACACACACAACAGTTTTTAACTACCATTTTCTCCTGCCATAACATGATGCAACACATGCTCAGTTAGATCAAGAACTAAGGCTGAGCTGCTGCGAGAAAAACCCTACGCTGTGTGCTACAAGAATAAATGAAGCATTTATAGGTAGTCCAAAACTCAAATTTCAGAAGTCTTTTGCCTTTCTGGTCAACTCTGGAGCTGGTCATAGACCAATGGTATAAGACGAAAGTTCCTTAGTATTTTAGACAAAACCCAAATATGTTCTCAAAGCTAATACAACAGAGGAAAACTACAGGTACCTCCTGTACTATTTTCCATACATTAATATTGTAAAGTGCTTGCAATCCAGTGTTAAAGACTAACAAAAGATAGATACAAAGCTATTTTAATTGCTATGAATGCAGCAAAAAGCCTTTTGATTTCTTTGAGAGTTGGATGGTGGTTTTTCTTCTTTTTTTTTCTTTTTTTTTTTTTTTGTGAAGCAAAATTTCTGCGTTGGTGTAAGGCAGATTTTCCAGGCTTCAACAAACCAGATGGCCATCCAAAAATGCGATATGAAATTTTTATAGGAAGCTAAGAGCTGAACCCATCTAAGGGAGAGATTTTTCAGAGACTCCAAACTTTTAAAAATAAATATTACTGCAAGATCTTATGTATCTACATTTGAACTGTAACGAGTAAATAAATAGCCACAGTGATAATTACCTAAATTCTATATTTAGAAGGAACAGAACACGTGCAATAAACAATAGCACATTGTGATATTAATGAAGCGCTTGCTTCCTCTAAATGTAGAAATTCAGCAATTATCACCAGAATTGGCATGTATAAAGGTGCCGGTGACAATTTTAAAAAGGCATATTGCTTATCTGATAGACCAGAATGCATGCTTTGGACCCGATGCATTCTGTTATGAAGCATTCAGTGACACAGTCCCACACTGAGCCAAGCTTATGCTCGGCACAGCGACGGCTCTGGTGGAGAGGAAGAGGTGATTGCAAGCCTTCCTTCTGCTTGCCCCAACTTTGTGTTGGCCAGAGGCCAACTCAGCCATCAGCACAAATTAGAGCTGCTATAAAGATGTTCTACTTTACACCAGCAGGTTTGGACCCCTGAGGAGCGCACCACTCAGACATCAGAGCATGTATTGAACTTCAGACCTTTCCATCAAACCTCTGTCAGGCTCCTTCCCTGCTAAAAGGTATCTCCTTTATGCTCTCAGGCATTTCGCCCTGTGCATTTAGAGCCTGTCAGAAAAACTGACAGAGCTGGCCACACTGAGATGAAACCTTTCAGAGTCATACGAGTTGCCCTCTCAATCTTTAAGGTGACTTTTGGTAATGTTGCTCTGTGGCCAAAGATTTGGCCTGGAGACCTGGCCAAAGAAATACCTCCGGGTAGCTTGTTTTTTCAGACCCGCATCTCCAGCTCCATGCGCACGGAGAGCTAAACTGCTCTGCCTCCAACACACCGCACTGTGCCTCTCCAGCCTACCTTTGTGTCCTTAACTCTTTCCAACTTCTTTTCCTGGGTGAAAAATACCCCACTTCCATTTTTCATTAGACTTCTCCCTGCAGCCTGGTTTCCTATGACCCTATTCTAATTCACCCACCAAAAGAAAACAGCTAGCAGAATGTGGGAAGGTGATAATTTACCACCTGGCTGGCTGCAGGGTCTGAGTGTTAACTTTCCACTCTCTTACATGCCAAGCAAAGTTAGTCACAGGGCAAAGGATTCAGGCAGTGGATGAAGTCTTCTCTAATTCTCTGAGCAATGAAGGATTCATACTCATCTCTCTCCTTTGCAGCATACTTGCTGTGCAGAATGCACTGCTGACCTGCTAGGACAAATTTTGTTAAAGGGCACTAACTGGCCAAGGAATTTGTGGCACATAGCGTTACAGTCCAGCCACATCTTGCAGTGGTCAGAAGGCTCTCCTTGTGTTTGGGAACTTGGCACAGGATATGCGAGAAAAGTAATTACTGAAACGGTATAGTAGCCACGTTTCCAAATTACACAATTCAGCTGTTTGGTTCATTCATCAACATTCAGAATGTGTTTATTCTGCAATATAGGCGTAATTGCTTGCTGTGGCTCAGCTCCTGAAAGTGCCTCCCTAAATATGGAAACCTGCCCTGATGCCACTGCCACAGCTCCACGCATCCCCTGCACCCACCCATCTCAGTGCAATGTCTGCATGTGGTCCTGACGGAAAGACATCGGGAGTCGGTCATGCTCCTTCACACTCGCAATGTTGACTCCAGCTCTGTCTCAGGAAGCATCACCAGAAATTGATGCAGCAACGTTTTCGCACGCAGAAGCTCCCAGTCTACAGGGAGGTGACAACCGTCACACGCTGCCAGGGTGGGAAGACAAACTGCCGTATGCATTGCAGCATTACAGCACTGAACATGAGCAAGGTCACAGGGAGAAGATAACATACGACGAAGAATTCATACACCTGCCGTGCCAAAAAAAGAGATGACTAAAATGACTGCTGCTCGTGCTTCCCTCCTTCAAGAGGTAACATTGCCAGAGGACACAGCGTGTAGAAAGCTCTCCATAGGTATCTACAGGCAACCTAACCAGCTTTCTAGAAGAAGTAATTGCACTCTTCCTACAGACACTTTCAGAGATGATAGAGTGTGTGACTACATCCATATCACCGAGACACTAGATATACCAAATCTGTTTGTTGGCATAAACTGCTCACAATTTGTCCCATAGATTAAGCTCTCAGAAACTTTCAAGCTCCGTAACCTGATTCACTCAGCAGTTACGCTGCCTCTAACTTCCCTACCATCATCACACACTGCCCCTCTTCATGTGGAAATTTTCCTATGTGAACCCCTAAAAAAGCAAGTACTGTGGCCTCTTAGTCAAATAACCTAGTAAACGTACTGTGTCTCAGAAAACACATACTTCCCCCATGCCTTCCTGGGCTGGTCTGTAATGACAAAATACCAGGCTCAGAGGCACTTATCCCAACTCTCAGTGATTTGAGGATATACTGCCTCTGCGTAGGGACCGCTAAGCAAGCGTGCAGTCTAACCATTCAGCTCAGCTCTTCTCAAGATGCTCTTTGCTCATGCAAGCTCTTTTTGTGTTTTCCACTCAGCAGCCCGATGACTGTCTACGAAAACATGTAGTTATAAATGAGCACACCAACTGGTTCTCAACACAGAGCAGAACAATCAGGCGGTGGAATGCACTGGGAAATTCCCTGTTCTGCGCCTTTTGTTCCAAGGCTGCTAATGTGTTTTCCATGAGAATTTCTTCTGCAATGGAAAAAAGTAAACATCTCCCCAAATGTTAGGCAAACAATTTATTTATTATTAGAATGAAAGGCAGAAAGGGGAGTTTAGCAGAACTTTAAGATTTATTATGTAGGCTAAATACTTTTAAAATGCAGAAACATGTTTCAACGATAGTTAGATTTGAGAAGAACTGACACTTCTTATGGTCAAACTCTTCTGAACTGCCATTCAGATTAGCTGGACTACGATCTACAACAAAGCTATGTACATGCAGTGTTGTATAATCAAGTCTCTATTATTGACTATGGGTCAACACCAATTTAGGGACTCTTTTCATGACCAAACTCACTGAAAATTGATACATAGACCTAGATGGAGCCAAAACAAAAAGGACACCACACCTCGAAGCACAGTAGGATACATTTAGCATGCTATCTGCCATGGACATACTGGTGTTGGTTGCCCCTCTGGGATCATCCAGGACATATCTAGCTCTGGAGCGAACACTTGAAGCAGCTCTCTAAGAATGGTCTAGGTTTAATGGTTGTTCAGCATCCTCCATTTGAAAATTACAGAGGAGTTAAATAGGAAAAATAGAAGAGTTTATGAAGAAAAAAAGATCAGTTACATAGTTGAAATTAAGTAAGGGGAGAAGAAATGCAGCAGACAGGAAATAGGAAGAAATGGGGAGAAAAACAGGCAGAAAGGAATGATTGCTAAGTGAAAAGAAAGGAGTGGTCAGGAGAAATTCTGCTGCTAAAGTCTTACTGTCCTATGTGTTTTTCAAAACAGCCCTCTCATAACAGATAATCCATGACACTTGTCTCTTAATCCTCTCAGCATGCCTGAGCAGCACCACGGTCTATTGACTGAAACGCTGCAGCATTGACCATAATTACAATACCAACATCCTGCTACCTGCAGCATCCGTAGCCTATGTAATATAGAATCCCCACATACAGCAATGTGCACAGGAGAATTGTACTTCAAACAACAACAGCTCTATAAACATGCTATGGATTTACACGTAGCTTTCAAACAAAAAACTTCTGCAAGGAGTGCACAGCTGAGGGCTACATAACATCTCTTAGCCTTTTCTCAGTATTTCTGAAGCAGTTTTTTCCTCTGGCTATTTTCCTAAGGCACAATCTGTTTTTAGGCTATGCAAACAACAACATTTTTGCCTTTTTGTTTGGGGGAAGCAGGGCTTGTGGTGGCTGAAAGGGCAGCTGAGGTGAGCATGATTGGATGCGTCTCTTCTGTGGTGGCATTGTGGTTTTGCTACAGGGACCAGCCAAATGAAAGAATTGTGTGTCTTAATAAATACAGCCCTGTGTAATGCTCACTGTGAACATGTGTACCGGCCTTATGAGTGAGAATAAAAGGGGTGTGCACTGTCCATAATTAATTTTCTTTTGCAGTTGTCCACGCTCCCCTGTACCCCAACCACATATCCTTCTGTAGCAATCTTGTGTCTTATAACTGTTTATCATGCAGATTCAGCAAACCTATACACAGCCGAATTCTTGTGCAAAACTTGATTTATGGTCACCAAATTCATTTTTAATGAACCCTTTCCCAAAATATCAACAGCATGTTTTGATTTCCAAGAGCAGTTTAACAGTGAAAAAAAAAAAAAAAAGAAAGCAGAAAAAGGCCCTTCTTACTCCTTGATTTAGGAACACTACAAAGGCAACATTCTCATCCTCCAGCTTGGGATGTTACAGCTCACAGCATCAGCTTGCACTGCTATATGAAAATGACTACCTGGATGTTTAGCACAGTTACAGCTGCAGGGCAGACAAAAAGGATTTAGGGGTGAAAGGATAAGAGAGGTACAATTAAGGAGTCAATGACTAGTATCTCAAACTGCTGCCTTGCAGGGCGACTAACCTGTCAAGGGCTGGAAAAGCTAGTTACTCTCCAATACGTAAGGTCACAAAAATACCACACAGCATTTTAAATTATACTTAAATAATGTAGTAAATGCTGAGCAGCAGCTCTTCTTTGCTGCATTGCAAGGCTGATGGTAATGTGGTCGCGGACACTACCTCGAGGTCCAATCAGGATCTCGCATGCTTGATATGATGTGGGCTTAACAACCTGCTTTCTCCCCGGGGAGCAGAAATATAGTTGAAGACTAAAGTTAATCAGAGTTTTGCCCATCAAAGCTAGTTTGTCCATAGGAAATAAACCAACTTCTTCATTTGGTTATGTTTCTCAAGAAAAGCATGTCACGTATCTCTACATTTCAGCAGAAAAAAGGGTTCTAAGAAAAAAAAACAGGAATTCCACCAATTACACTACCAGTGCGTATCGTAAAATGCTTCTTGGTTACACCATCTCCCAGAGAGCACAGATAAAATACTCAGTCTTTTTAACAAATCTGTCCTGAAATTGAAGGACCTTCCCCCTCCGTCTCTGCCCCTATCCTGTTGGCATGGCCTTGCCCCTCTTGTGCTGACCTGATCCCTCACCTCAACCAGTTCAGCTCACTGAAGATGCAGCAAGTTACCCTTCTGCTTTTTACTAGCCGAGTGAGTCCAGCAGCCCCCTGGGATGAGACGGCACAGAGGAGGATGGGAGCACGCAGTTCCAAGCTTGGGACTACGGAGTCTCAGTTTCACTGAAATATTCAAGCTCAGCACCTCATCTCTCATCTGGCCATTTTCATGTTGCTGTTGTCACACTCACACCGCCATGCTCCCCCACCCACCTAAAAAAAAAAAAAAAGATTTTTTCTTTTCTTTTTTCAGAAGTATTTCCCCAGGTGGACAATTTCTTTACACTAGCTATCAACAGGAGTGCTGTCCTGACCCACAAGAGCTCCTCACAGCAGAGAGCAGTGTCCAGTGATGACTTTGAAGAAAGGGAGGAAAATTAACCCATTCGAGCCACCTAAGTTCTTTTACTTAACTAAACTTTTGCTAAAACCTAGAGCATCTTGGCTGACTGGTGAGGCCAAGAAGCGCAGGGGCTTATAGACACATCAGTTTGGAGAAGTTCTAAGAGCAGCAGATATCGCTGGTCCTCACCATGTAACAGCTATGCGTGTGTCATGACAATCAGCACCACGGACTAGCAAACAAAAACCTCACCATCTGTTAGGACAGACTTAAAGGTCGATCTAAGCAACTGAGTGGTAAACTCAGCTCATGTGCAATGGAAGGTCTTCTCTTACAGCTTCACTGCAACCATATGCAGGTTTGCCCATTGCCGTTCATTCAGCAAGGACCAAATTGTCATTCCTTAATTACACAAATCAGTAATCATTACATGTAGACCTTCAAGCACTAGGCAAAAAAAATAAACCCAGAAGTTAGAAGAGGGCCTGGAAGAGGTGCTTGTAAATACTACTACTAGATACTTTTTCTCCTATCCATAGTAGAGTTATAGCTGCAATAGAACAAAAATTCACTAAAAGACTTGGTGATGACTATCACATACTCGGTGTGACTATGTCTCGTTCAGGAGCAATGCATCATCTTTAGGGTACAAAGAACAGAAATTCAGCTTGTACTGAATTAAAATTATCTCCAATATAAATGATAAGGGAGTTAAAGAAGACAACCCTAAACTTTCTAACTGTATTTGGACCATAAATTATTATTTCTAGTATCTTTAAAAGAAGAATTAGCTTAATTCTAGAAAATCCACAGAACCTTAAAACCAGATGTGTTGTTAGCGGAACAAATATCCAACAATTATGACCGTCATTGTACCAAAGGAGATTATCAAAGCATCCATTCACAAAATGTGGATGGTTGTCATCCATGGGAAAAATAACGTGCCATCTTTTAGCCTCCTCTTTAAGGCATGACATGTAGTCATCTGCAGGTCTTTCTGCAAAGACAACAATCACACACAAAAAGCAGAATATCACAGGAAAAAATTAGTCAATTGGGATATTTTTTTCCAGAACTGACAGGATGAAGATGCCTGAAGGAAGCTTGGATTAAAAAAAGGAGCAATCTATAGCTTCCTTCTGTCTCAGTCCCCCTCTTTTCTATTTTACATGATGCTTTGTACTTGTTGACTTTGAATTTTTCATCTATTTCTTTTTCTCTTACCTTGTTGCCCAGAGAAGCTGTGGATGCCCCATCCCTGGGAGTGTTCAAGGCCAGGCTGGATGAGGCTTTGAGCAACCTGGTCTAGTGGAAGGTGTCCCTGCCCATGGCAGGGGGATTGGAACTGGATGGTCTGTAAGGTCTCTTACAATCTAAACCATTCTGTGATCCTATGTTTCTATGATTTTTTTGCTTGTTTGTTTTGATAGATGATGTAGAAATTCATGTGCTGAGATTATGGTATTCAAAACAGAAATGGAAGCACTTCTTTGAATACCTGGGCTCTTTTCTGATGCACAGGAGTTTCATATTTGTTTGATATGTTGGCATCTAGGATGTTTATTATAAAACAAATTGCAAATGTTTAATAAATAATACAGTTTAAAATAATTTTAGCACAGAAAAATATTTGTAAATAAGTCTTAGTAAGAATAGCTTAGGTAGAAAGAAACGCTTGAGGGTGGGTTTTTTTTTTCACCGTGTAAAGACAGTGTTGCAATTGTGGACGGGTGTTGTCATTGACCTTCTCTCCCCTTCTGCTGTATAAAATACAAAAGCAATATTTGTTTTGTAATTCCAGTAGACCTGGTGATCCAGGCAAAAGTGGTAGGGATTTGTGACAGACTGGCAGGGACTAAAGCACTGCACCCTTTCTCTTTGCAATCCCTTAATAAATGCCTGTACCACTAGCAGGGCTAGGACTACTGTTCATCCTGTCATGGCCTGGAGCAATTATCCTGCTTTCTTGCCTCCTAAAATTCTTTCTGCCTTCAAATCCATTAGTTCAGCAAGTTTTGTGGATCTCCATCCAAGCACAGGAGGCTGCTGACTCAGGATGAAGTGAAAGTCCAAGCCTACATTTCTGAAATTAGCGGGTGCTGTTTCATTCTCAGACCAAACTGAAATTAGCTCAAACGTTGGGCCGGTCAATAGGCTGTGAATGGGAGAGGAAAAATATCTATTTTGGGAAGTATTGCCATATGAACCAGTGAAAAGTTTAAATATTTTAGCTTCTTGTCCCAGTACAAAAACAAGTGTCAAAACACAAGGGTTTCTTTAAAGACAGCTATCCTGCTTTTTATCAGTGCTATGGAGGAATAAAGCAGGAAGCTTTTACTTTGTTTCCCTCCATTTAATTTAAACAAAATACTTAATAAAAAATAAAAGCAGTTCCAAAACCATGGACTCAATATTTTATCCAACCTACTGCCTCTCAGGTAAGGATTAAATATACCATTTATATTAAATTCCAGAGGTGCCATGAAATGTGTTTTTAAGCAGAAGCCTTCATTAAAATAAGGAAGTTACACCAGCAATACTGCCTCTCTGTTACTTTTGAGTCAGCTTTTTTTGCCGAAGGCCCTATTCTAGTTTCATTCAGGAAAGTCAGAAGGTTACATGTGGACTGAGAAGTGATTGTAACACCCAGAAACCCACGTACTGTTTACTTTCAAAGAGACTTTCAGATGCAGTGTGTCTGGTCTACTTCTGAAAGTGGGAGCAGGTCATTCAGATTATGACACTTACATGTGTTTAGGTACATATATATGTTTAAATATCTCGCCTGTCAGTGCCTCCGAGCCTCTCTCTGATATTATGATGCATGTCGAGCTCACGATGGTCAAACAGCAGTAGGATTACAGAGCTGGGAAACTGACATCTGGGGAATGAGACGTTAGCCTTCTCCTGTGATTTGCCTCCTTTTTTTACAAGGAAACACATCTTAGTGTGCACTTGGTTTCTGTAATTTTGTAGCACAAAAGAGATTCCTACTCCACGTCAAAAGAAAACCATTAAATAAAAAAACCCTGGCACATCAGAATTGCAGACACAGTGACATCAAATCATCTGATCCGGTGCTTCTGAATGATTCCCAGCTTTGTCCTTCATACAGTCCTCTCCTCTTTCCTTTCTGGTTTTTTTTATTATAAAATAGTAATAATAGATGTCCATCACCTGTACTGACAGGAAGACTGAGATGGTTTACATTTTTTCCCCTAAGAAGCTGCTTTCCCACAGGCTGGCCTTCTGCTGGGGTGACAGCAGAAATGAAGCACCCAAAGGGTTTATCTCTCTGTCCCAGCTCCCTGGGACAGTATAATTAGCTGCATTCCACTAAAACACCATGCACTCTGCAGCAGCACCTCAACCCGGTACTTGATGGATCTGTCCTACTTACCTGCAGCCGTGACCATTCTGTTTTGAGGCACAATTACAGTCAATCCTGGAAAGACTATCATCAGAATCAACCACTGCACATGGATAAAGTGTATTTTCTGTGCTGCTCTCTATAAAGTATACAGTCAAAACACCAGGGATACCAATCGCAATGGGGGGTAGAAGCTATGTGAGTCAGAGATCTGTTACACACATTTTTCTACTTTGCAGTGAGATGATATCTGTATTTCTCCAGCTTTCTCTCTTCAGTATCATTCAGGAGAGAAGGAAAAGGAGGGATACTGGGGAAAGAGATTTCTCTTAAAAGTCACTTGACCAAAACTCTCTGACTTATCTTGATATCTAATATAAAAGTTGAAAAGCCTGACTGCTACAACATTTTCCAACTACCAGGCATTGTTATATAAAAATGACATTGTACTTAACTGAGCTCAAGGTGAAATCTCCAATAACTATCCTCCTTCCCACCACCTATTTTAATAATTACCTTTTAAATTTTGATATTTGGAAAGGAAGCAGAACAAAACTAAGAAATGGGGAAAACATTTCATTTCAAATGTGAAATGTAACCTGTTTATTAACAACAGTCAATCTTTCATCTTCGGGATTCAAGATCTGCACAGATTGCGGTGTCACCTCCCAGCATTCCCCACTGAGAACCTCAAGTTCATGGGAATGACCAATACTAATGATCCCTGAACTGTTTCCCACAGCCAAATGACAGCTGTGATTCTTTAGCCCCAGCTCTCCTCCTTAGAGCTGATTCAGCGGTAAATTTATAGCACTTCCTCTGAAGTGTCCCATGCTGGCTTTGGACATTTATCACCCAACCTTATCATCAGAAGATGTGTCTTCTCCATAACTCACAGTCAAGTGCCTACTTCACAAGACCATGGGTAGTGGGGAAAGAAAGGTCTGGGTGTGTTCTGGGAGATGTCTGAAGCATTTATCATGATCATCATCTTTCTTCCTTGGAGGAGGAGGCGTAACGGTGGAACTTTGTGCAAAGCTTGGAGGAAATGTATCTAAAAACATGGGTTCAGAAGAGAATTGGGCATTTCTGAGCAAGGATGTAAACAAACAAAAGAAGTGACATCTTGAACCTATTTCAGGTTTGAGACTTTTATACTATCCATCTCAGAACTCATGGGAAACATTTATATACAAGAACATCTGCTGGCATGGACCCAGCAAAGTGCTGTAGAAGATAAACAGGAATTATTTAGATGTCATTACCAAAATCTATTGCAGTTAATAGATACATCTGTCAGTCAATCCAGAGCAGATTTAACATTTTTTGTTATTTTCATTATGACTCTATTTTACAGCAAATAACAATTAACCACTTTTCTACACTGGTCTTTCCACCTGTAAAATTGATCCTTAAAGCCAGAATAAGTTTCTGAAATTATTGCTCCTTTTATTATAGGCAGTGTGAAACAACATCTGCACCTGACAAGCTGTAATCCCTCCAGCAAGAAGACTTCAAGTCCTAGCACGTAAAATGGAGCTCCCCTGTTTAGCCATAACTGAAAGTCGTATCAGTATGAAATCCTGACTAGAAAGTGACTCCACAAAATCCCAGTTTTATCCTGATTGTGGATTGTTCTTGCCAAAATACATGGTGATGTTTGGCTAGTGCAGTTGATTTTTTTTTTAACTGAGTAGAGGGCAAGGCAGTAACAGGAGAAATTGCTTACAGGTTCATATGTGGATTTCAAACCCCTTCTCTTTCCTCCCCAGCCTCAGCACTTCCAGGCAGTATTTTATTTTTAAATGAGGGCAAACCCCAGTGTCTTTAACTTCATAACTTCTTGTTCAGAAACTCTAGCAGTGTGTGATAGTCTGGTTAAGAACTGTTTATCCTGCAGCCATGCCAGCAAAGCAATGCACCCTTGATCTTTCCATATGAGCTGTTACACAGAGAGCAGGTTTCACAGCAGGTTCCATGGCACAAAAGACATCACGATGCAGAGATAATGCTCCAAACAGCCAGACGCATTCTCACTTCTACAAATGTCTGAGGAAACATCCGCATCTGGTATTCTGATATTTTTGTTGTTGTTGTTCTCAAGAAAGTAAAATTCTGGGTACTAGCTTTTTTACTTCACCATTTATGAGTGCCCTCACTGGCTCAAACAGAGTGTTCTTGCTTTGGATCTGGATGTTATTTGGTCACTGGGTCAGGAGCACATCTTCAGCACGTTCTGTACAGAACAGGTGTGAAATGAAGGGGTCTCATGGTAGAAATAGCTAAGGATGAACTTTTCAAAACAAAGCTATCAAAAAACCCAGCATGTTTTTCAAAGTTCCCTGGGTTACATATTCAAACACCATGTTAAACTGTACCACGGAAAACATTTTTTGTCCATTTTGAAATATCACAAATATTCTCATTCAAAGTGTTGTTATTCCATCTGGGTAGTCAAAATTAGAGAAGTAAATCCTGAGCAAACAAATCAGACTTTTGCACCTCATTCTTTAAAGACAAATATTAAAATTGCAAACAGTAGATAAATAGAAACATTCTAAAATGCAAATTAATTTTTACCAGCGATATAAGGCCAAGCCAGTAAAGCGCTCTCATTAAGAAGCTTTATGGAGGCCATAGATTTAATTATCAAGGGCAGTTGTACAACTCGTTCTGACCTACTAGCAGCATTTTTGGTTTGCACAGATGGGCCACAGTGCTGTCTCTTTCCTCCATCTATCTTTTCTGTTCCCCACAACAGGCAAATTAGTGAAATATATAAGTATTCTGCTCAGCAAAGCTCTCACCCTTGCTTGTCAGTCTTGAATGCCGCATGCTTTCTGCTGGCAGTAGAGGTGGAGACAATTTTCAAGACTGTGAAAATCTTAGAAGTTTTGTTCCTTAATAATTATTATTCTGCAGTTGGCGAAGATAAATGTAGCTTGTTCTCCCTGCTCATTTTCTGCTAACAGCATTAAGTGTCCTACATACTTAAACCATGTGCTGTGGACATGCTGGGTGGAGGACAAAGACAATGCTTACATAGCCGGCTTAACAAGAAAGGGGTTTCAAATGTTTCACTAAGTATATGTAGGGTGTATAACTCTTTTCTGTTCACTCGTCATGAAATCATGAATTTTGGGGCTTGCTGAAGGACTACACTTGGCCATGTTAGTTTTACAGTAGGGTGAGGACTTGTAAGAGGCTTGGGCTTTTCTTTTTTCCCTGAGAGGAAAAATTAAACTGTCAACAGCACATTGCTGAAAAGCCCATGAAATAAGGCCCTGGGAATTTCTTCTGTATGCTTGTGCAATATCTTGATAGGAAAAAAAAAAAAAAAGAACCCTGCTTATGGAATGTGATAACTGCTGGATGGACCTCAATAAAGTATGTCATCTGTGCTTCAACACAGGAGTCCCTGCTCCTATCATTCTGGTTATTCCTTTGAGTAATTAGTTTTCTGTAACCTTCATTTCTGTTCTGTCACCAAGTAAATGCATTAAAAGATTACATTGCCATTCAGTCCTAGTAACACTTGCCTCACAAATTTCAGACCACTGTCAGCAAATGTTCTCCATTCTGTGTTTTTGGCAAAAAAACCAATCCTAGGTCTTTTGTCATCTGTAGTGTTTTATTCTTGGAGCAAAGATCTTGGATTGTCAACTCATATCTGAAGAGTGAATACTGCTGCCTTAAGTTCCTTCTCTTACTGAAGATAGACAATAAGGACAGTGGAAAATACAGCTTTCCTCTGCAACACTTTGTAACTGAATATACTAATGTCTGACCTGATTATTTCTCATGTATTAAAAAAATATATCTCTAAATGAGTGCCTGAAAATATACTTCCAGCTAATGAATATACAGGACTCTTCAGAACTTCCTTTTTTTTTAATTTTAATATTGTTTAAGAAGGTCTGTCTCATGTTTGTGCTGACACTTCCCTTCAGTTTTTCTGATCCATTGCTTAGCAAAGGTTAAAAGAAAGAGCTTCTGCCTGGAGTCACAGCTTCTGACCCGTGCCACACAAAAAGTCAAGGTATCCCTTAAGGTAATAGTTTTCCCACAGAACCCAGTTTTGAACGCTAGACTTGCTTTTAACATACTTAACTTTTAAAAACAATGTATCCATGTACTTAAGCTACAGTTAGGATCACAGTAAGGATATTTCCTTATTTCCCAGCACTAATGTTCAATTTCTCTTTGAGGTACCATAACTGCATTTTACTTTCACTGATCCTTGGTACCAGCCAGCCCTAGCTTGCCCAAGTTTCACACAGTGTGGCTGCATTCGCTGCGATAATCTTATGTTACATACATTTTTTTGTCACTCCATGTGTTTCTAATTGGTTTCCCAAGCACCCGCAGTATTACAGCTGCTCTATTTGGCAGCTGCAAGTGCCCACAAACCCCTGTGTCTTCCTCTTCTACACTGTTTTAGGTATTCTCTTTTGGCACTAAAGTGAAAACAGTTGTAATCAGATGTAAAGTATAAAAAAAAAAAAAGAAAAAAAAAGAAAAAGTAAAAGCATATGGAAATCTTGTGACTTTGATGTTGCAAGAGAAGAAAAGTCTTCCTGTGTTATGACTGCTGCCCCACCCCAGACAATGGAAACTGGCATTTCTCTGTCTAATCTGGGGCTATTATAAGCAACTACAAGCAAAATAACCACAACCAGAGGATGAATGACCAAGAATGTGCAAACTGCTGGTGGTGGTGGACCAGGCAGAGGCAAAGGCTGGGCTGACTGCAGCATCCCTGGCTGAAGGCTCTTCACACCCACATGCAGAGCAGCCTGCCTGGGCTTAAGAGGTTGAACTGTCCTCCCAAACCCTGCTGTGTTTTCCCTGCCTAGAAAATGGCATAATGAAGGTTATTACTTTATAGTGGAAAATGTAAATATTCTGTAAAATGCTCAGGTTCTTGCTTAAAAGGACAAAGTAAAGCACTAGATTTTATGACTAGCAGGGGCATAAGCACAGCAAGGTGTTTCACAAGCTGCCTGCAAACCAGCACCAGAAAAAGGAAGCCCATTAGGTAAAGAACTATGTTATCTTTACAGTACCTACAGAGCACATGGGTCTTCATTCTGGCATCTCTGATCCCATTGAGAAAGGTGTCCAGCAAATGAAAAGCACAGTGCTCGTTTTAACTGTCCTGCAAGAGCAAAAATTGGAGCCAAGCCCAGCACCATCTGAACCTATAGTTCGAAGAGGTCTAGGTGGTTTAAAACCAATGCCCAAACCCCTGAGTTGGCCTGAGTGCAAATGCACTAATGCCATGGGTTTGCAGTGAGTCCCGATGCAGGCTGGGAACCAAACTATTCATCCTGTGCAGGGCAGTTAAGAAACTACTGTTTCTGTCTCTATCACCACAGTCTTTATTTATCAGACTAAGTACTCTAGGAGGCCTGTAACATGCATTTTTCATAACAAGAGAATCACTATTTGGGTGTAGAAAGGGACAGAGAAAAATAACGGGTGAGTCTCAATCCCATGTTTGTTTTTCGTGGAAGACCCTGGTGGAAGAGACTAAAAATAGTCACATAGGACAGCAAAATTTTTGCTTAATAAGACAAGGTTGTCCAATCCATCCATATAATCCTTGTAATGTTTCTGCTGAATTGAGCTTTATATGGGGGTAGAAAAGAACTCCTACAAAATATGCTGTTGCATTAATTATAAGTTTTCCATTTGACAGCTTAATTAAGAAAAGAAGAGTTAGTGTGGGGCTTGTAGAATTCATGATGAATCACACATATTCATACAGACTTCATTTTCATGTTTCAATTATACACATTCCTAACTGATGAACAGCAACATAGCATTTTCTGTTTAATAAATGTGATATCTGTTCGAATTGATAACATTAGTTCAGTAATTACTGAGCCATTATTGTCAGGCATCAGGGGGGAAAAAAAAAAAAAAAGAATGCCCTAGTTATTAAAGTTTAGTATCGGCACTAAAAAAAGGTGTGGGGGCTTTACATGTAATACTTAGCCGAAGTCAGTTGTAGAAGGTGCCTACGGATCCATTTAGGAGACGAGAGAGAGGAACAATAGCTTCATGACTGCAGAGCCAGACTGCGGGTTGGGAGATCTGTGTTTAATTCTTGTGTCTATCACAGACTTCCTGTACGGCTTTGGTCAAGTTATTTCATCTCTTTATGTCTCAGCTCCCTATCTGTAATAATGTAATATACAATAATACCGTATCCCCTTCTTCCACACTTTTGTCTATCCTTTTCAATTGTAGCAGCTTAGCTCTTGGGACTATCTCCTGTTCTGATACGATAGCCCTCTGATTTTGTGGGGGAGCATCATACTATGCTACTGTATTATAAATAATTGTAAATGTGATTTTATTTTGACTCAAGGAGGAAAAAAACATGAAGCCCTTTCTACGCAGACACTTAGGGCAATAGTCTTGAGAGAAAAGGAGGCAAATATCAGCTCAAGCATCTTTTCTAAACAGTGGTTTTGATATGCCATTTTGTAGCCAAATTTCCGGGGAGAATTTCCTTTTTCTTTTTCCCAGATAAGGTAAGAAGGAAACAGAAGTTAAGAGAATGGAATACCTTCTCTGACAGAGCTGACAGAAGAGAGTTATGGATGACAGTTTAGTTGCCAATTCAGTCATTTCTTCTGGTTTTGTTCCCAAAGAAAAGTTACTTTCTCAGCCACGGAAAATAAAAATTTGTAAGAAGTTAACACACATGGAGATGACAGAAGTCTTTGTCTGATGACTTTTTCCGTTTTGCAATAACATCAACTTGAAATGAAGTTCAGATGTTTATTTTTTTGGTGACCTATCCAAAGTCTCTTACACTACCACAAAGGCAACTGCTTACACATAAAATAGGTTTCTGCTATAATTACCTTTGAATGTATTCATAATTATCCTTAACAAGATTACTGATCAAGAGACTCATATAAGAGAACATCTGGAAATGGCCCCTCACTCAACTTTCTAGGGAGCAGTGTCTGCTTTATTTTACCTTCTCATTGCCAGAGACTAGTAATGCACAAAGCACCTGAATCCTACTTCCCGAAACATTTTTTAGAAATGCATAGAATCATAGAATCTTTTATGTTGGAAAAGACCTTTAAGATCACCAAGTCCAATGGTAGTGCTTACACTGCCAAGCCCACCACTGAACCATGTCCCTAAGGGCCTCGTCTACAGTCTCTTAAATCTTTTCAGGGATGATGACTCAACCACCTCCCTGAGCAGCCCATTCCAATGACTGACAACCCTTTCTGTGAAGACATTTTCCCTAACATCCAAGCTAAACCTTGCCTGGCACAACCTGAGGCTCATTTGGGAGAAGAGACCAACCCCCACCTCTCTGCACCCTCCTTTCAACATCTCAGTGTCTCTCTTTCAGAGAGAGGCCCAAAACTGAACCCAGGATTCAAGGTGCAGCCTCAGCCATGCCCAGTACAGAGGGACAATACCTGCCC
>NW_010263342.1:0-4767 GCF_000690775.1 Eurypyga helias
GTAAAGAGAGTTAACTTTTTCCTGATAGAACCCAGCACAGAAACTTATTTGCATGTTATACAATATAAAAAGTTTTTATTTCTCTGTAAAAGTGTTGTTATATATATATAAAAAGAATATCTTTATTAAAACCTACAAACAAAGACAAGTATTTTTATCCTCTTTCTCAGGTGAAGTAATATTTCTGGGATTACACATCAAGACAGCAATTACTTGTGCCATCTTGCAATCTAAAATTATTTTTTTCTTTAAATAAATCAAAGCCAATCAAAGAAAAAAAATCTTTACTTGCTGTTCTGTCTGTATGTTTTATCAACATTAAGACACCCATACATTCTTATATCATTGTGTTGCTTCACTTTCAATACAAAGTAATAAGAATGAAAACCTGTTTTTCTTCTTAAGAAATTTGACAGGAGAAACCTGAGTGAGATTAATGAGGGAAAAAAACAAACAAACAAAAAAACCCCACCACCACCAAAACCACAGTCTGTGAGTCTGATTTGCTGAATTACTCTATGTTCTGGATGTTTTTAGTGAAAATATAAAAGCTGAAGATCAAAACCTGCAAAGAATCTGCATGTGTAACATCATAAAAATCTGGATATGTTTCTTTACTGTCTCAGACTTTCTGGTTTTTCTACCATCCTTTATTTCCAGTAGAGTTTGGAGCTTCTTGTATTCTTTTCATTGTTTTTTCTCTAAATTTCCTTGTGTTGGAATCACTATTAAATAATCACTCTTAAACTTCTGAATAAGAAATACTGAGGATGTTCTTGAAACAGTCATTAGTGTTGACAAGTCCTAATTCCAATATGTGATAATTGTGCTTAATAAAGCAAATAATTTCATGTAATAAATTTTCTAATGCTTTATCCAGTTGAACTTCAAGAATTTCTGCCATTCTTCTAGAAAAATATGAAATAATGTATTATATTTAACTATCAAAAAAGTTTACTAACTCTCAGTTTAAATATTTTTATTCTCCTACTGCTCAAAAACTTATAATCACCCTCTGGTACTTAGAGTACACCTTGACTGCTATTAAGATTTGTAACTGTCTCTCCCTTATTCTCATAGCTAATTTATACATATTTATCCTTCCTAATTTCTCCCTCTATGACAATTTCTCCATCCCCATGATATTTTTTTTGTTGTTTGCTGAATTTCTTAGAGTTTAAAAGATCTCTTTCTTATAATGACATGTCTAGAGTTGAAGAGATTTCAGTCAGTCAAAACAGAGCTATAGAAAAAGAACTCCGATTGTATTTTTCTAGCTTGTGATGTACTGTTTCTGAATATTGCATACCCAAATTATATGATGATTGTCTAAGAAGGTATCTAAAATCTCAAAATATTTCCTAATTTCTTAATAATCCAGATTTATTTTAAAAAAATCTTGTCTTGCAGAAGAGCCAAAGAGGAAGTTTGAAGGAATCGTCTCTATCCTGGTAGCAGTAATACATGAATAGTAAAGATGTGAAGCTTATGACTGGTTAATTCAAGTAATTGTTCTGTGTCTTCATTGCAGAACATTTGCCAAATATTTAAATCCCATCATGTTCTGACCATAACTAAAGAGAGTTACCACATAGTAAAGTTTCTGCAGGTGGAGCAAATGCCATGACTTCTCTCAAGTTCATTGCTACATTTTGGAGAGTTTTCTAGGGTTTAGTTTGTGGATCCTTTTCCTGGCTGTCAATGCAAAATTTAATAAACACAAATAATAATCTCATCCTGGAAAAATTAAGGAATAATTCATTAAATTCTAGCTACAGAAGGTCATGTTTGTTTTAGAAATGATGTTGTCACAATCTTCCTTAACCATGGCTTCACTCTCTCTCTCTTCATGATATAAAACTGCTTTCAGGTGGAAACTGAACATTGATTAAGAGAAATAACAGTGGCTTGTAAAATCATGTGTATCATGCTGTTTGATTAAGAAAGATCCAATGAAACTAGTTTTTGAACTGCTGATGAAGGCACACTACAATTTATATCAGGGGATGTAACCTCAAACCTTTATTTTGTAGTAACAGATTTTCACATGACACTGATGAATATTATTCTGCTTTTATCTGTTGAATATACTTAAATATCCTTCAGAAAATCATATTTTGACACACATATGCATAAAAGTCATCTATCTATGTTACTTTTTTGATGTGTACAGATTAATTCATGCCAACACTTATTCATATTATTAGACCTGTGTTAGCCCTATAGATTTGGGTAGGAGAAACATGTCTACAAAAAGTGGGAAAACAAGAAAAAGAAGTAAGAACAGAAAATGAGATTTAAAGTATTCACCACTGTCTTTATCAACAATCTCTTTTAAAAATTATTTTATCTTAAAATAATTGGGAGGTTTTATATTTGTTTTTCTTATATAACTGTTATTGTCAAGCAGTTCTAAAAGTGTTATCTTCTAAAATGTATAATTTTTCATTTTAAAAATATTTCTCTTAATGAGTCATGTCAGTCATTCAGATTTGGGTTTCAAATTCTGGGGGAGAAATGGGGATAAAAATGTATTAGGTATTAAATCAGAACACAATTTATTTCTGCTGTAAAAAAGAAAAATTAACTGAAGTCTTTCAGGATAGAAAATTAGTTAATCAAATATATTACATTTCTTAATCATCAGTACAAATTCTGTTACTTAGTCAGAACAACTTAAAATAGAGAAAAATATCATAGTCTCAGAATGATTCGAAATCATTTGGATCTTCCTCTCCAGCCAAGAATAATAACTGTAAACAAAACAACTTCTGCTTTACCAGGACTACATTTGTGTGCTCCAGAAAAATCTTTTTAAAGAAATTAAAGTATAATTTCCAATTATAATTTTTAAGGTTGGATACTGCTTCATGTTACAAATGATGTGTGTACAAGTCTTTCATTAGACATCTAATATAGATGAAGTCTGCTCTTCCATCTGATCATTACCAGTTAAATAAAGGCTGTTAATGTTAAGACATGACTACTTAATTAGCACTATCTACTTCATGATGAGATGCCAGCCTACCAGCAGCAAATGAGTTGTGAAGATGATATTCAAATAAAACAATTAGGTTATCTCATAAAGCTTTAGGGCTGGCACTTAGGCAGGTCCTCAGGATCTTAAAAAGCCCTAAAGGCATGGGCAGAACACACACAATGTGAAGTAGTCATGAGGTGTATTGAATCAAAAACTGTCTTGTAAAACTTGTTGGGAAATTTTTGTGGTAAATTTTGAGATGAATTAGACACACATTCATTCTTAAATATAAAATAAAAAAGTTTATGATCAATGCATTAGGCAGAATCCTACTGCAATATGGGGTTTGACACCAATTCTGCAAAGATGTGTCACAAGCAGGTTCCCTTATATACTTGGAGCAGCACCAGTCCTGAGAATTGTTGCATGAGGGTCTCAGCCCAGCATTGGGTACATCCCCCATCGCAGCCTTTCTGCTCAAATGTGGCCCCTGAGCTAGGGCCCCTGAAAGCTCCCATTACAGGATGGCAACAAGACCATGATGAGGCTGTTTCTTGTCTTCAAGGGAAACTTCACTCTCCTCCAAGCAGTCTGTTCTATCTGATATTTCCTGCTTCCAGGCAGTTTAACCCCTTTTTGTAGTTGAACCTTCTTGCCCTCTGTGCCAGATCCTCAGTAACTAATTACCACTTCTGAGCAGTTACAATTAGATTTTCCTCTTCAAACTTCTTGGAGAGTGCTGTGTTACAAAGTGTTTAATATACATGACATTTTTTTTTCAGAAAATGAGCTGCCTGACAAACAGTGTTTGGTGATTTTTGAAGAGTGATGTACAAAATTCACAGAAGCTGAAGAATCTCAGGATAAATACCTATTAAAAAATGCTTGCCTGACTTTGCAAAACCTCTCATTGGCACCAGCAGCTACTAACTTTTGGAAGCGATCAGTCTACCTAAGGTATGAATGGCAGAAATAAACATCCTACCTCACTATAGCACCACTCATCACAACAGAAAAATGACAAAAGGAATGTTCAGAGATCACTACAACTCAACATAGACCAGGGATACCATCTTCATTAAAGGTATCTTTCACCCTGGTAGGACACAGTTAACTGATAAAAAAAATAGGAGTAATTCTGCACCAGCAGTTGGCTGCTATTTAACTCAGGCATATAAACTGGAGTAAAATTTCTTCTAGGTTGGTGTTTTGGATTCAAATGATGGAAATCTGTTCACATTAAAATTTGATAGAGACTTTCATTTCAGAACCTGCCCTATTAAAACTTTGACCTGGGTGGAAAGAGGTCCACCACTTTTGACCTTGGTGGATAGAGGACAGAAAACTGATGTCATCTATCTGGACTTGTGCAGAGCCTTTGATACATTCCTGCACGACATCCTTGTCTCTAAACTGGAGAGACACGGATTTGATGGAGGGCCCCCCCGATGGATAAAGAACTGGCTGGATGGTGGCACTCAGAGAGCTGTGGTCAATGGCTCAAGGTCTGAGTGGAAGACCAAGAGTAAGCAGTGTTCCTCAGGGGTCGGTATTAGGACCGGTACTATTTAACATCTTGTCAGTGACATGGATGTTGGAATCAAGTGCACCCTCAGCAAGTTTACCAACGACACCAAGCTGTGTGGTGTGGTTGACACGCTGGAGGGAAGGGATGCCATCCAGAGGGACCTGGACAGGCTGGAGAGGTGGGCCTGTGCCAACCGCATGGAGTTCAACAAGGCTAAGTGCAAGGTCCTTCACGTGAGTCAGGACAATCCCAAGCACAA
>NW_010263343.1:0-8471 GCF_000690775.1 Eurypyga helias
CCACCCCCCCCTTTTGCAAATTTGCTGTAGTAATCTCATTAGTAAATAGTCAAAAATTCTTGAGTCTTCCTATATATCTGGTTCTCAGGATGGTCACTGTGACAGTCACTCAGTAGTTCTGACATTAGCCTTTTAAGGGAGGTAAGCCCCATTTAAGCTATTTTATTCTAAGAGGTTTCTTGGAATTGCTTGTAATACATACATTTTTTAAGACAGATATTCTCTAAGATAATAGATGTGTAGTTGCTTAAGTAGGTGCTGTTCTGTGAAATCCTGGATTTTCATTATACTGTTTACTCTAAAAGCGTATCTTGATAAGGGAAAAAATGATGTGAAGATCTAATACCACATGCTGTAAGATTAAATAAAACAGCTCCAATGAAAAAAAATAACCTACATTGCCAGAGCAGAAGGGGTCAAACAACAAAATACCCATTTTCTCCTGTCAAAGTAAATAACACTAACAGGTTGCTATGACACAGGCGTTATGAGATAGTTGATAGCAATATTTTTAAGATGGAAAATCTATATTATCTAACAATAAAGGTGGCATGGTGAGAAATGTGCATCTCGGGTTATGAGCATGCATCTGGGAGCAGGCAGGTGACATGTATTACCTAGCATGTGACTTTAATTTCCTGGGATCAAAGTTAGGCCTGTTTTTTTCTCCTCAAAGTCTCTGATAAAAACAATGCTTGATAATGTTGTCTGCTTTGATCCGTATATTTAGGAAAGACTTTTTACTAGTTCCCACAGGCCCCATTGTAACACAGGGATCGTCTGCATGGCCAAGCTGAGCTGCCAACTGGCCAACATTGATTAGACAACTGCAGCCCCATCACCTTACTCTTGGTTCCCACAAATTCAGTGCTGAGTCATGAATAATTCTGTCTCTCTTCTCCCTGCTGTGTGAGGATGTGAAGTAATCAGGCCACATGGTTTCAGTTGCAGAGGGACCAACTTAATCCCTGATTCATGAAGAATGTCTGATTAGGGAAAGGGAAAAATGATATCTCATTTCCTCTTTGCTCACTAGCAACTTGGCCTTGCGAAACCAAGCCCAGGACACAAAATAACTTTGTGCATGTAGTGTTGAAAGTGCAGGAATAGGGATAGAACAATATTTTTGACTTTCTGGATAAGATTCAGTACCCTTGCACGTTGCTTCTAGGTAAGTACAATGTTTGTGACTGACCTTAATTTGCAAGGGTGCCAGGGCAGTATTTTCTTGTTGGGGAAAGTAAAGGTTTGCAATATACTTCCCACTCTACAAACCTACAGTCCGCTATCCCAAGATGTATTTTAGTCATTGACTGTCTGTTTTGTTTCTACAAACTCAGCAAAATCATGATCTGATCTGGGTCTTTAAGCAATAATGTACTATGAATAATTATTAAAAAAATTATTTAGCACTCTGCTGCCAATTAGCAAGCTGAGAACATCTTGCAAGGAAGATGGTATGTGGGGAGGAATGTATTACACACAGGGAATAGATCTGATTAAATACGTTAAACCACAATGTCAGCTTTAGATCTGGACCATTTCATCATCTTGAGAGCTGCTTTTGGAAATTTAGGAGTACACTGGTAGTAAGCAGGCAGTGAGTTTGCATGTGCAGTCAGATTTGTAATCGCAAAACTATGCTCTTGAGATTTTGCACTCTTTTTCCCCCACCCCCACTTTACACATTTTCACAATACATCATGTTTTTCACTGCATTTCTAAAACTTCACAGAAACTTCTGAGATCTCCATTCTCCCACTCCACGCCTCTTGGAATCTGCACGTCTGAGCAGAACCAGAGTTTGCATTGCCAATAGAGCAGACATGAAACACTTTTGATTTCACTCACCCAGAATTTTTTAGCTAGAGTCCATCTGCTCACCAGTGCCTATTTAGGAATGCACAACACCTTTTCCTTCTTCCATAGCAGCCAAACTGAACAAGAGTGGGTGGAAATATTAAAATGATACTTTTGAACTGAACTGTAACATTTTATTAAATGACACAGTGAGAAAAAAAAAAAAAGACGTCTCCTTTATAGATCCTGAGCTGCAGCTGGAAAGGCAAAATCTATCTGTTAAAATAACCATGTCTAAATTTTCAGTAGTGAACAGAATTTTGCCACTGTCATCTCCTTCAAAAAGTAACCCTTTGAGTAGATAGCTGATATTGACTTGTAGTCCATTGTTAGAAAATAAGGATCATTTAATGACAAAAATTAGTTTTATACAGATTGTAAAATTCTGCTTAAAGATGAAGGGCATGATGTGGGTCTGATGAAGGCTAGAAAAGTGACACTTTTAAGAATTTGGTTTGCAAATGATGGTCTGAAAGTTACTGCATGCAATGTTTCTCCCATAGAAAAATGTGAATGCAAAATTTCACAGTGATTATGGACTGGGAATTAGAGTCAATAGTCAATGGGCTTGAATTTGAAATGTAAACATCTTGAACAAGGGAAATATTACTTCCCCTCACGTTTCTTCCACCAGTCTATTATTGCACAGGATTCAAGCTCTCGCCCACATGCTAGAGTGAACATTTTACTCCTCTTTTCTGGAATAACATAATTGACCTTACACAAAGCACCTACCAGGCATGTTCATTTGCTGTTGCTTTCATTTCTAATTGCAGTGGCTGCTGTCATAGTCTGCTGTTTTTAAAGGTGTACCTATATTGTGCACTTCTGCTTCTGCCATGCCTGTACTTCTAAGAAGAGATGTAAAACTACAAGCCCTGAGCGTGTGTGGTCATGAAGAATCATAGAATGATAGAAAGGCTTGGGTTGGAAGGGACCTTAAAGATCATCTAGTCCCACCCCCCTGCCATGGGCAGGGACCCCTTCCACTAGACCAGGTTGCTCCAAGCCTCATCCAGCCTGGCCTTGAACACTTCCAGGGATGGGGCATCCACAGCTTCTCTGGGCAACCTGTTCCAGTGCCTCACCACCCTCTCCTGGAAGGACTTCTTCCTGATATCTAATCTAAACCTCTCCACTTTCAATTTGTACCCATTACCCCTTGTCCTGTCACTACAGGCCCTTGTAAAAATCCGCCTCCCTAGGTTGTAGGCCCCCTTCAGGTACTGGAAGGCTGCAATAAGCTGTCCCTGGAGCCTTCTTTCTTCCAGGCTGAACAACCCCAATTCTCGCAGCCTTTCTTCACAGGAGAGGTGCTCCAGACCTCTGATCATCTTCATGGCCCTACTCTGGACTCGCTCCAACCTTATACAACAATATGCTTACATCTTTCAGCTGCTACTGTTGATGTGCCACAATAAAACTCTTACTGCTGTAAATGTTTTATAAGGTACAACGAGGAAAAAAATAAGTTTTTACTGTCACTTGAAAATTAGACTCTTCAAGTTATCATGAGGTACACATCTGAACACCAATACACCCCACATCACTAATTATTTTGATGATGGTTCTTCAAGTTCAACACTGATAGAAAAGCAAGCTAGATAAACATATGGAGCACTGATAGTAGCTATCAATACCAATTACAGCTTTGGGTACATTCCACTATTTCAAATGAGATTATTTTGTTGGTTACCTTAGCAATTGAATCTTTAAAATTACATCTGATAAATCTGTGTAACTTTTCTGTAGGCATTGTAGCATCATTCCTGAGTTTGGGAACAACAACAACAACAACAACAAGACTGCATCTAGAGATTCCTTCCATGAAAAAATTGTTTTGAATACATCCTCATGTAACGATACATGTTGCATAAAGAGCCTGTGTCTGGAATTTTAATTTGAAAACACCTAGAAGGATGCCTCAGATTTCAAATAAGAATGCAAAACTTTATAAGTAAAGACAATTAATCTTACCACCCAAGTGTTTATATGTCAAGAATATTAGGCATTTGTGCCTAGCTAGGAAGTTCCATTTATATAATTGATTTCCACACCTGAAGTAATCACCCGAAACTGTCCTTATCGATAAAGCCGGTATTCAACACTGGAGAGATAGGTCACCCTGTAATGATTCTGGATGTGCTCATTTACCTCTGCTGGTTGGAAAAGAAGGCCACCTTGACTAGTTTAGAGGATCTCTGCAGCTGTAGATGGCAAAATTATGGAGGTCAACCCCATCCACAATCCTCAGTTTCCATACACATGAAATGACCCGATTTAGCAGATGTTTTTTGTCCAGGAGCATACCTTTTCTTTGAGAAGTAAGCAGCAATTAGATCTACTTAACACCTGCCAAAATTTGCTCATGTTGTTTAATAGTTGTAGGTCTTCAGGTATCATTTACCAGCTGACTCATATATCAGGTATATATCATACATTCTTATGACCAGATAACATCTCCTTTTTCCTCCACTCAGAGCTCAATCTTATTAAAAAAAAAAAAAGACAAAAAAAGTAGAAAGCTTCTTTTTGTTTCAGTAGACTTCAAAAGAAACCTAAAAGCACCCTGAAAAAGGCATATACTTTCCTTACTGAACACACAAGGCTTGCTGTTAACTGCATTATGTGAAGTGACAGTAGAATTGTTTATTCTGAACTGCTCTTTTATTTTATTATAACCATTCTTTTTATCTACTCTTCTGCATCAAATGCCAGGTGTCAACTCGCTGACATGCTTAACATTAACGAATAACTGATAAACAACGGAAGTTAAATGATCTGAAGTCTTTGACTATACTCGTGATAACCCTTTCAATAGGATGTTTTGCATAAGTTACTCCTGAACATGTCAGCTTGCCATTCTTCAGGCAGGCAGGATATAGTCCAAGTAATTCACATGCCTCTTGGGCATATGATTCAATGAGTAGCTAGTGTTTGGTTATTTTTCTATATGTAATGATATACTAACATAGTGCCATTACTGAAAGACTTGAAAAAGAGCTCTTAACTCATGATACAGGTGTCACACTTGACTGCTACTGTAGGAAGCACTGCGGCTCAAAACCAACATAATATGCCGCGTCAGAGATGTAAATGTGCTGCTTTGGGTTTGGTTTCTAATATCTCTGTATAGAGGAAGCTTCTGATTCCTTGACTTGCAGATGTTGCACTTCAGACTGCATCCTTGAATCATAAACTGAGTAGTGGACTATACTTGCTGGAAAATCTGTCTAGAATGTCTACTGTGTGAGGTTTTTCAATCCATAATATATCAGACAGGCCTTTAAAAATCTACACTACTGAGCAGAAATTCCTGTTGCCTTGGAAATACATGGAAACCGTTGAAGATGAAAATATATATGATGGTATCATAGAAAGGGCTGGTGTCTGTTACAGAACTTAGAGTAATAAGGGTATTTAACATTCATACCACATGTTAATTTACATGTGAGGTATGTCAAGATTATCATTATTGCTAACCCCATTTTCCTGAAAATAATATTAATGCAGCAAGAGAGAGATGTAAGGTGAGGGTCCAGAATACATACTAGTCACTGACAGTACAAACTAAGACCGTACATGGAAAAGTAATTCTCTGAATCTTTCAATCAACATTATTTATTAATAAATTAAAAAAGCAGCATAGCTACATTTAAGTATTGGTATTTAACAGATGGGGCAAGGATTCATGAGCTTTGTCTATTTACCACTATTAGCAGCAGCAGCGGTGCTGGTTACTCATAACCAGGACAACTTCAGGTACCAACAGCAATAGGAACAGGAAGAACAGGAAGAGCACCATCCTCCGGTGCTGGCTCTTTGCTTTCAAGTACCCACAAGGTGTGCATCAATCCTTTCTCTGAGTGAGGGTTTCAGCAACTGACATCCTTATTTTACCTCTTTGCTCTTGTTTTTATGATTGATACCTCCTTACTGACCAACCTCCTGGCCTCAGTCGTACTATGAGTAACTGGTTTCTCTGAAACAGATGCATGCAGTCTGTCAGGAACCAAGCTTATCCACCCTACCCATCGTTGTCATGCCACAGTTTGGGAACTGGGTTCATTCTTACCAGTTTGTTCAGGTACAACCACCTTGAGACCTACTTGAAGATGCTTGTTACAGAGCATTTGGTAAAGGGCTTCTCCTGGCCGTTGCTGAGCACATACTTTGTGGGACGTGGACACAGAGACTTGTGCAGACACACAGCTCATTAACTTATTTACCATCATTTTTGCCCAGTGTTATCTGCTTTGGAGTTTTTGGATAAAAGCTTGTGTTTCATTCTCCCAGAGAATAAATAGAGTATCTTGGCTGAGAAAAAAACCCTATCTAGATGTGCATTTTGGAGCTTAATGCTCTCCATGTATTTAGTAAGGAATGTAAGAACATAGCGTGAATTGGATGGCTTCTCTAGGTGGCCAAAGCCAAGATTCAAGAAGATAAATATTTAAGTCCTTTGCATTTGAAACTCTCAGGGCTGTTAGTGGGACAAGACACAGACAAGCTCAAACACCTCTCGTCTCCTGTCTGGTACTTTGATTTCTATATACTCCCTCTGACAGGTCCTTCATCTTGATTACAGGGGGACAAAGCAAATTACCTGTACTATAGTACACCTTCACAGATCCATTTAGATGCAGTTCATAGGATTTGTGCAATTATATTTCTCCTTGATTTCTTACCTACCATTTTTGGTGTGATTAAACTTGCTGAGTTTAGATACCTAAAATACAGAAGTCTAAATCTGAGCTAGTAAACTTAGCCCATCCTTGTAATCACTGGGTTTAAAATAGCACTAATGCACAAGCTAACTGATCCTATGAAATGTGGCTAAAACAGGTGAGATTAACTATCCTCTGGAGGGTCGTATTTCTCTACATAGACTATAAAAGAGTCTGAGAATGACTTGTTGAAATTTAGTTACTACTTGCATGTGTGAAACTAATTGTAATGAACCCCACTGTTTATGCCTCTTAAACCAGCTCTGACATCTCAATCAAAGAAAATCTGGAATCAGTGTTTATCAAAATACAGAGGTTTTAGCAGCTGTTGTGTCAGAAAATACATTTTAAATTTTAAGGACGACCAAACTCTTCAGAGCTCTACCTCACCTATGAGTTCCTGTCATTCTCCTTCTGTACCTTTTTGGTAATGCCAGTTGCACACCATCAAGAACAGGAGGCCATAAGCAACATATGAAGACAGGATGGTCTTGAAACAGCTTTGCTCTACTAGATCAAATAACTTAGGAGCTAATGTTTTTGTCTGTAGGATGAAAAACATTTTTGTTTCCTCATTAGGAAGAAATGCTTGAATCAGAAACTACTGTTATTCTGTGGCAGGTGAAAGTACCTTCTTTAAGGGTTTTCTATTTAGTAAAAACATCTACATGAGAAAGGTCTCCTATTTCCCAGGTTAATATTTTGTTCAATAATATTAATTTCAGATGAAAAATATCTACCTTATCTTACTTCCTTTAGGGAGAACTCACAGCTAGTGTATTTTCAAACTGCTTTAGATATTCACAAAAAATCAGAAAATTTTTAATTAAGCTGCAGAAATAAAAATTCTCAGTTAGAAATTTGAGTTAGATTAAAATAACACAAACATATTTTGGCAAAACAAGTAAAATAAATAATTTAAAAAAATAACCACAACCAAAAAAATATCAAAAACCCCCAAATCTCCAAACAACCCTCTTTCAGTTAATTTCAGATTATTTTGTCCAATTTTCTTGTTGCCTTTTTATAATGTAGCTCTTTCTTAATAAAAAATTATATTTTAAGAAAAAAAAATTGCAGAGTTTCATTATAAATACCAAATTGACATGTGATGGTATTTCACAAATGAAGCATTTAATTGAAAAAAGATGTAAGTAAAATATTTTGAATTTTAAATATCTGTCTTTTTTGCCAAAATTATTCATATGTGTTGATAATCCTTTATGCAGAAAATTTACTATTCATAGAAAAAAGTGTCATTCAGTTCTACAAAAAGTCCTCCTAGGGAATAAGCATAGGCTGGATCTTTCTTTTTTTGTTAGTTTTGTCCTTGCTGGCCCTGGTGTTTCCTCACATCTCAGTGCTTTCTGCAAATCCAGGCTTATCTGCCTAACTTACCCCTCCCTCAGGAGGGTTGATATATAATTCAGAGATGATACGATACATGGCAGCAGTGTGATTGAATGAGTGTAGCACTCCCACCATTTCATTTATACTTAGCTTTGTGTTAAATAAGAAAAACATTGCTATTTCATTGAGTCAATGTAGTTAAAAAATACTCAGTCAATGCAGAAGTCAGTTATGTGAGTTTACAGAGACGAGAATCGTCCAAAACTTCTGCTTTGAGAAGTCAACCTTTGAAATAAATATGGGCCTTCCTCCAGTTGTCCTTGTAATGAAAATGATGCTATTCTACTGGCAGTCATTTTAAAATCTTCCTCTTTTTTAACAGCATTTGGAAGTCTGGACCCAAATTTTTCATAGGACATTTCTTGAAATAAACTATTCTAATTGAAATAAACTATATACTATTTTTATTGAAATAAACTATATACTATTTCTATTGAAATAAACTATACCAGCGGTCGACACGCTGGAGGGAAG
>NW_010263344.1:0-4351 GCF_000690775.1 Eurypyga helias
GGAGACGTCACCCTCTCTAAGCGTGTTCAAGGTTCCCAGCAGCTGTTTGCCGGATACATTCAAAATAAATCTAAGGGGTATCGGTCTGTTTACTACAACGGCTGCTTTACTACACAGTCCACATTGACAGAGCCCTTCAATTTCGGTTCCGGTGCTTTTCATCCATCATAAACATTTCCTCTCTAAAGGAAATCCAACATGAGCAAAGCTCAAAGCAAACTCACAACAACTACCAAGACGCTCCGAGTTCAACTCTTCCCATGATAACATCTCCTTTCTGTAGGCACTTCCCCACGCACACAGTACCCACAGCACTTCCCAGCTCCTGGCCAGTCCTTAAACTCTTACTCCTTTACCCCTCCAGCACTACACGCTCCACAGAAGATACTGGAGCAAACTTTTCCAAGTGCTTCTGCAATAGGAAAGTTGGATTCCATTAAGTCACTGGATTAAGATAACCAGACCCAAGTTTTGAAGTCACAGCCATTAAACTGCTACACGCAAAAGCCTAAACACGAGATGAACTAGAAACGTGATCCCAGTTTTACCCATCTATGGATGAAACCTATTTTTTCCCCGTTTCAATGTGCATGTGTCCCCCCCCGTATCCAAATTACTGTGCAGGCGTCAGTCAGTTGCACAAGGCTGGACTGCTGTAGCCTTCTCCTGCTTTCCTTAAACAAAGTCTGTCTGATTAAATGCAACTATGCCAGCTAAATTTAATCGCAATTCCTAATGGTAATTCAATCTGTTCAGTTTTGATCCACTCTCTAATGAACACTACCATCCTGAACTCCAAGCTGGAGGTCAATTTTTTTTCCTAGGATTGTATGCCATTAATTACTGTACCGTAATTCCAGCAACAAATGTCAGAAGCGTAATGTACAGCATGGCACTGATCCAAGATTCCAACAGCAATTTGCATGATGAGTTTCTTGGTGCTTTTCTGCGTTAATACTCATTAGCTATTAGCAGGAGGTACTTTCTACAGAAACAGGAGCAGAGACACATAACTACCACTGCACGCACAAACACTAACCAAACTAATGTTTTGTGTTATTTTCAAACACAGCAGAAATTATGAAAGGAATAAATACACAGGCCCTGATCTCCCTTCTAATTACTCAAGTGAAATTCAGGCCGACTTGGACAAACTCAGAGGAGCACTAGCAAGGCAAAACAGGTGAAAACAGTAAGAAGAGCCAGGCACATACATGGTTCATTAACTTAACAGACATGTGAAGTCCAAGAGATGCCAGCCATGCAGAGACACCATCCCAGCTGCATGTTCAGCAAAGCAGCAACTCCATGGAACATCTCTCGCTGCTTCCTGTCCTCACAGCTAACTCCTGGTAAAACCAAGGCAACCAAAGACAACGCTGACCGTATTTTCTCACTGTGGAACCACCTTGCCAAAATGCACAGCTCCTTTTAAATTCACTGCTGCAGGGCTATCTGGCTCTTAGCTTTGGATCATCCAAACACTTGCAGAAACAAAGCTTCTGACATTTGGGTGTTTCAGGTAGTGCAGAAGAAAAGCTCCAAGAGCTAGCATAATCCAGTAGGATAAAGTATTTTTTGATGGACACCACTCCACATAACAGTCAACACAAATTCATCCCCTGCTCGTGCTCTTTGTGCGACTGCACTTCTTACCAGTGCATTAACAGAACAAGTCCTTCCCTACTAGGTAGGGTAGAAAGAGACAGAAATAAGCTATTATTAAGGAATGGCAGCTGTACTTGGGAGGACAGTTTCGTTAGTCTTGTCCTTTCACATGTGTTTTTCATTGCTGTGCTCAGTTGCATGCTAGTCTCTCTCCTCCTCCCTCCATCCTTTTTTTCCAGGGGAGGATGTGCATACAGAAGGAAGCCACAAAGAAAACCGTTCACCTGCACGTTACTTGGCTAATTTATGTTGCTCTCCATCTTTCTGCTACTGCTGTCTATGCTTTCACAATTTGTTGCCTTGGTTTAGCTGCAGGCTGCCCTCCCTGTTTCTCCTATCTTCCTTTCTGCTGTTCTGAGCTTGATTCTCCTTCCCTCTTTTCTCCCCATCTCCAGAGCACCGACCTGCTCATCATTCTCATGCCACTATCTTGCATTTGTCATTTCTCCATCTTCCGTCCAACTGGTCCTGCTGCACAGCTCAAAACTGCCGACACCCTGTACAGCCATAAAGCAACAAGGTTCTGCTTTCTGAGAGCAGAGACTAAATATACTGCTGGCATCTAACTCCTTTGTTAGGAACGCTGTTTTCCGTGCTCAAACTGTCTTAACACATGAAATCACATTTAGGAAGGTCAGACCTGCTATGCTTCCTCGCACTCCATGTGTTTTTTACTAGTCATATCTACATTCATACCCATTCAGCAGGGTCTCTGCTACCAGAGTCACCCTCTCAGCAACACTCTATATTCCACCTATGTCCACCAACCAGCTCCAGCCTTCCTGCTGTGAATCATTCCCTTCTGTGCTGCATCCTGCCGGGCCCTCCTACTATATGCTACTAGCCCTAAAGCCCTTGAAGAAACCAAGGGATTCAAGAAGCAAGTTCAGGTGACGTTCCAAGTCAACCCAGGCAGCTCCTTAAGGCATGTATTAATAAAACAAATTAACAAAGTTAATTAGCCAGCAGGCAAGAAAAGAAAGATCCAAGCTGAGCAACAGGAGACACGTGACCCCTGAGGGAATCCATTCCTACACAAAGCTATTTCAGACCATGACACAAGTCCTGATGCAAGACAGGAGAATAGCAAAGGTGGAAGTCAATTCCTTCCCGCCTCACCAGTGTACCCCACACAGAAAAGTGAAACACTTCTTAGTAGAATTCCCACCATTCTGGTCTCACCAGACCTGAAAAAGCAGATTTTCTATCACATGGACAGAACGGGTATTTCACCACTATCTGTCAAGGCGGATGGTGTTACAGGTTTAAAGTATCTTCAGATTGCAGTAAAAATAACTTATTAACACTGCTCCAGAGGAGCTGTTAAAGTCAGAAGAACAAAACCCATAATTTACATGATTTTGTAAATTCACCCATTCCACAGTATGAATGAAGAGCTTCTCCCTGAGGAAAAAACCACCTGTGCATTTAAAAGAAAACACTGCTGAAGTTTTGCACCAAGGCCTCCCACAGTGTTTAAGAAATTCAAAGTTTTGTAAAGTCTTGTCCTTTGCATCCTTTTTTCTTTTTTTTTTAAATTCTAAACTCAATATAAGAGCAGCATTTCTGGTTTGAGTCTATTTACAAGTAAACACCAAAGTTACAGAATAAGCTTCAGACTGTCTAGAGAAATTTGAGATTTTTCAAAGACTGAACGCTTGAAGGGTGCATCTTGCAAAGCAATGACCCAACTGTCAGCTGCAGCCATTTATCTCAGAAACGGTGGCACAAAAAGTCACTGAGGTTGTAGAAATAAACCATTTCTAACAAGCCTTTCATCAAATCTCTAGGCAGAAGTCAGTTTTCTGCACATTGGTGTTAAGAATCTGCTTTTCAGTTCGTCATGCAAATCGTTGTTTGAGTGATTTGAGCCAGACATAACTTAGGTTCATGGGAAGCTGGGCATGTGCTGGCACCGACTTACACAGAATAGCTGAAGAAATGCATGTCTGAAAAGGATCCATCTATTCCAGCTCTGCTTGGGGAAGTCTCTTCTCTGGATCTTTTGAATTTCTTGGCATTTAGTCCACGTGGCACATATTCCGAAATCTGTGGGTTAAGCCTTCCAAAGAAGATTGTGACCTTCATACAGGGACTTGTCAGACAGAAGGAGACTCAGATGTGGTCCTACACTTGTATCAAGCCAGGTGCTTTCTGGGACAATGTTGACAGTTTAAAAAACCCCTGACAAATAGACAATTATGAAGTGGATTTTTCTGTGAATTCCTGACTTCCAGAATCCCCAACACTCCATTTCTTACCTGATATAAATACGCACTCCTTTCTTTAAGGCTGTGAAATTAGAGAAATGAGTTATGTCAATTATTCCTGTAGGTATTGATTACACTTAATCACTTAGAACTCACAATTTCTGGTCAAACTGGTAACTGCTCTTCTGCGGAAAAAACGTAAACAGGAGGCCAGAATCTATCCTCTGCACTACTCTTCCTTCTTGTATTGTTAACAATTCCAGCCTGTCCTGTGAGCAGGATTTTGCCATAGCTGAACTTCTTTTAGGCAACCTGGGCTGCTTCTGCTCCATCTTCTTTAAGAAGATGTTGATCTGTTGAAGTCCAAAGACAGGTATAATAAACTGACCTTCTTCAATAAGTAACAGTATCAGGGCTGCGCTTGCACTGACCGGAGCTTTTAGCATCTCTGGGATGAAAATAAAATATATATA
>NW_010263345.1:0-7538 GCF_000690775.1 Eurypyga helias
CTGGCCAGAGTTAAACCATGACAGAAGTACATTTCAAGAGCAGGCAGGAAGTACCTCCAGCCAAATTATCTAAACACTGATGAACTGTCAGAGGTGGAACTTGGCTATGACTCAACTCACTGCTGTGGGCTGGCAAAGATGCCCTGAGCTGTATCCATGCAACACTAGAGGCTGTCCAGCTTACTCTCAAATGCTTTGATATTACACCTTCTAAAGATAAAACAACTCTGGGCATTAGTATTGGGATTATATTGTGTGATCTTTCCTTCCTTGTATAATCTCTGACTTTTAAAGAACAAAGCAGATGTCATCTAAAATAGTTTTGTTGGCTTTTAAGTCTCCTATTGCAAGACAATTTAAAAATACTGGAAAATAAAATGCTGCTTATCATGATTATTAGTGTTTATTATTATAAAAAAACCCAAAACAAACCAAAGAAAAACAAAACCAAACAAAGAAAAAAAAAAGAAATTATTATTCCACCCTCTTGTAAAGAAAATTTAAAACAACTATTGATTTTATTAATATTTAATTTTATTAATATTCACATTCCTCACTATTGTGTGCCTGATTGCATATGTAAGACATTGTTGATTATATTTCCTACCATGGATCAAAAGTCTGTGGAAACCATATCCTAGTGTAGCTGGAAAAACTTTCAGTGAAACTGCCATTCAGTTCCAGGAACACAGATTGTTCATTTTGATTGTGTGCTCACTTCTAGTAGGAACAACAGTTCCTCTGAGTCTGCTAAAGCTAGAAGTATTTCAATCAGGTCTATTCAGTTCATTTCACCTAAATTCTGCACAGTAATTTTTTTTTCATCCTAGTTTCAGATCCCCTTACACGGAGATATTTACGTGCCTACTTTGCAGAGCAGGCCGACATTTTATTGGTTGTATCTCTGATTCTTCTAGATGAATTCTAGATTTTTCTAGTTCTCCAAATATGCATATAGATTAGCTGGACAGAACACATCCTCACATCATTAAATTCTTAAACTTAACATGTACTTACGATTCTTCTGGAGTCTGAAGACTCCAAGGTACCTTCCAACAATGACATTGAATGTGGCTTGTATGCCCAGTTCCTTTAGAAACCTTCGAATCAGTCATTTTTTGTTCATAAGAAATATTTATTATAAATTAATTTGAATCTCTGTGTTTTTATTAGTAAATGAAAATATATGAGACTACCTTTCTATTTATTGGAAACAATAAAATATTTTCTGCATGTAAATGGTGAAACTAGTTATATCTTGTTGGACTGATGATTAACAATTTCTTTTGCTGCCATGCTACACATGAGAAGGATGTTTTTGAATCTGAATCCTTACTAGGCAAGAATAGGAAACAATGGTTCTCGCATCATGGGAAATACAGCTAGTGAGGAAGATTACTTTGTATATAGCAAATACAGACAGTTCATGTGAGGATTCTGAAAGCAGTTCAGCAAGGTTTCCTAAATGGAAAAAATTAAAGTGAACCATATGGAAAAAGAACTCTGTACAGATATTTCTGCAGAAGCTATTTCAGTTTCTGAGTCTTGAATCTCTGTAATGAAGAAAATCACCTTCTACACCCTCTGTGCATCCACTTGAAAGCTATTTTTCTTAGAGATCTGCCAGCAATACAAGGGAGATTTTGAAAAAATTATTACTACGTCTATCTAATACCTGAGTCACCACACAAACATTACAAAGCTAACAAATTCGAACAAACATATTAAAATGGCCTTTAAGATTTTATGTATAGATTAACTGTGCAGATAGACACAGGCTATGACACATACTACAGCCTTTTGTAAATAATTATTTCCTTCAAGCTTTCCTTTAAACTTAGATTAAATTAATTGTATGATGCCAGTCTTTGCTATGCCACTAACGAGCAACTAGTTTATTTCCAACATTCTTTTTGGCCATAGGACACCAATGAGAAATTTAAAAAAAAAAAAAATATATATATATATTTAGGCTGCTCCATCCTCCATGTCTCTTTGCTGACTTTGTCTTTGAGGTCCTGTGACTCTGAAAATCAATATAATCCAGGCACATTTGTGATATTAGCCATGACTCTGAAATCTGTTAAGTTTCCAACAATGAGGAATATCTGTGCAACCCATAAAAGAGTTTTGCATGATTGACATTCATATGTGTATAGGTCTTTTACTGTATATCCTGATGCATGGTGGAATTCTACCTTTTGAATGAGGGCAAGTTCAGATTCTTGATACATCTCTCAAGAATGGGGAAGAAAAAAAAGAAAAATATGTCATTAGTATAATAGGAGAATAAAAGCAAGTGTTAACAGAGATCAAGCAATGATAGACTCTGTTCTTCGTAGGAAATTCATGAAGATAAGGGACCAGATCTGCAAATAATGAAAACTGACCTATTTCTACTACAGCAATATACATCACCTGTAGGTTTTGCTCATTGGTCTGCTTTCTTCAAGCAATGAGGACTCTCAGGAAGTTTTCTACTCATGTTTGTAATCTGTTAATCTCCTAAAATATGTTAGTGTAGTTAACTAGGTAATTTCTGTTTAACCAGGCAATTAACAGGTAATAAGAGTAAAATTTTACCCTTGTGGTTTACCACTTGAGTTAATGCACAAGATTTTATGCCTCCCTAGCATAATGTCCTCAGACTGCAAGTGACAGGACTGACAATTTGTAGTCATGCTCTTATTTAATTAAATTACAAGAGGAGATGATTTAAATGAAGACACTGAAGTAAAACTGTTTTAGTGTATCTGCAGCAAAACTGCTATACACCCTATAGGAAACAATCACAGGTGAATGCATGCCAATGCTGGTTTTAAGAGGGAAGAAAAACCACTGGAGATATAGTAGCTAGGATCAACTGATGGGAAGAAAATATCAATAAAAGAGAGAAGAAAAAAAAATTATTTTAAAGTAATGTAACCAGAAGAAATTTAGTTGGAAAGAAGAAATTCAGCATTCATGAGGAGGCAGGTTTGATGTGGTAGGATCAGAAGGGGGAAAATTGTGTAACAATATTTATAGCTGAGAGAAAAGTCTGAAGTTGTTAATCATTGGAGTTGGATGAGAAAAGTGTATTGGTCATGTAACATGTGTCCAGATATCAGATATAGAGGTGATCAGGTGTAAAGGTACTAGAGGTACTTTGAAAAACAAAAATTGAAAAGTCTCATTAAATATGCTGAGGCAGTGGATATTTGTCTTAAATTTTAGTGGTTGTCTTTCACACATTAGGTACGCTGTAGAACTGCACTGGAAAATGCTGCTGTGAAGTTGAAAGATTCAAGGTAGCATAATAAGGAAAACATAGAATCATATATGACTGAATATATCAAAAAATACACTGTTGTCACTTGGTAATTCAAATATTTCAAGAAAGTACTGAAAAGTGTTTAGTCTTTATCAAGCATTTTCCTTTTGGAACTGATTTGGAGCTTTGATATTATATTATTCCAAATTTAAATATATGGTCCATGAGGCTCTGATGTAACAAAACTCTTATTTAAAATGCTGGTATCGGAATAAGCTTATTCTGTAATTAAGGAAACTACACCCTTGTTTATATGAAAAAGCAACAAAGCAACAAAACCCCAAAATGCAGCATTTATTTAAACTCATGGTACAATGTAGTAGGTAGAACTGGCTGTATCAGGTCATGTTGCACAAAGCTACCAAATTCAAAAGCTATTTTTGAACATACACTGACAGTGGGTTCTTAACAGTCTTTTACTGTTATCCATGGGAAGAAGTCAGTGGCAGGTGTTCTGCTTTTGGCATATCTCTGCTTTAGAATTTATGGGATTCTTTCTTTTTCCAAGGAAGCTTTCATTAAATGCTGTTACAGCCCTCTATGCATAGTCAACAAACATAGATTGAAACATAAAAAAAGAAAATAATTCCTTTTCCCTGTAGATTCTGAACAAAAGGAATATATTACCCTAATGCTTATTGCAGAGAAGAATGATGCCTTGTACGGTACCATTTATGGTTATAATAAAGAATGTGTCTGATAAGACAAGCTGTTCATAAGAATGCCATTGGCAATAACGGTAAGAAGTAGATAACTAGATGTTCCTGCCAGGCTTAAAGACATTCTGTGCTCATGAACATCTCTTAGGATAACCTTTCAACAAACTGCCAACTTTTCTTTTGCCTCAGGAAAGTATAGGTGTCCTGTACACTAAATTTATGATGTGAAGAAATTTATCTCAGTAACACCCCATATACAGAAATCAAAATGTAATTATTCTGCTGTGTATCTTTCAGCCTCCATAGATTTCATTCATAGCCATAGTCATTTACCTAAAACTAAGAAAAACTGTACGCTTCTTTTAAAATTATTTTTTAGTCTACCAGCAGAACTCAGTTCAGCTTTTAAGAACTGAGTGTTGTATATTAATTTTATCTAACTGAATGACATGAATAGGCTCGGGTTATTCCATCATAGCAATAAAATTAATAATTATTTATTAACATTTGGGAATATTTATGAAATTTATTTGGATTATGAATTCATGTCATGATAATGGAAAATAAATTTATTAACATGAAGTTCTAATGGAATTCTATTGTAATATGATTTCTGTAATGGATATTTATTTGTCTTATAGGTTTGATAAAGTAAAAGATAGTAATTTTTTTTTGAGAAATGCCAATATAAACAACATTAAAATTTACCTTTCAAAAGGCAGTACTTACATAGGTAGATAATATAAAATCACATTTAATAGAATTATATGGTATACAGTAAACCTTATATAGTAGGCATGTTTATATGATCTTTTGCAAGCAATCTTGCTATGCTTTGAGTTGAGTGGAGATGAGAGAGTCCTGATATGGAAACTGCAGAACAATGCTGGGAAGTTCAGAATCCAAAAGATTCCTATGTGATGTTACTAAGCAGTTTTAAAGAAAAAAAAATAGCCAATATATTTCTTAGTCATGATGCCAAGCCAGATAAATTAATCCAGCTAGTCATACAAGCATAATCCTAGGAAGGAATGGTTGGAAAAACAGTTCTATGTGTAACAAAACATATGTGGGCCCAAATTCAAGTCTCAAACTCATGAATACTGATTGGTTTTCAGTTTTCTTATTGTAACATGTGTGAACTAAACCATACAATGGTACTTATTCTCAAATACTCATATTTAAGGAGAAAAAAAAATTTTATTAATTTACCTGTGTTAAGTACATTTACATATATGTTAGCTCAACAGAAGAGGAATAACACTGTTAATTACAGATTATTCCAGCTTTATCTACAGAATGGTAAACTGGTTTATATTAATTATTATTGACCTAAGTAAGGTACACAGAAACTTCTTTGAATGATTTAATTTCTTTATTTGTGTATTATTAGTACCTTTTTATAGTCTTAGGACATCCATTTCTGTTCATTTTAAGAAGTCCACTAGTGACCTAAAATGAGTTTACCGCCAACCATATGGTATTTTCTTTTGAAAGACAGTATCTTTGTTAAAGCTAACCCTTTCTTTCAATATACTTGAACTATTCATACCACATTTTTCTCATATGTAAACTTTCTCAGTTTATTCACACAAGAAAATGTATATTTAGTGAAATGCCTTTTAGTTTAGGCAGGAGATGATTAGGCTTGTGCGGATCCTATGGGCATTCATTTCACAGTCTTAAAATTGCCTCTGCAGAGATTCATTCTTATGCATACATGAGCTTTACTGTAAAGAAGTTCGATCTTGTTGGAGGAGCGAAGCTGTCAATTTCAGCAAAGGTGTTCAGTTAAACTCTTTTTATCTCTTCTCAACTATACAGACTCCTATAGATCAATGCATAGCTGCGTACAAAACTACTTTCTGCCAGATTATAATGCAACCACTAAAATCCTCAGCCACCATAAAAGTCCATACACTTCTAAAGTTTATATTTCAATTTTGTCCAACTATTGTTCTGCATTTTTACAAAATTCAACTAAGGTAGTCATTAATTTCTTCAACTCCATTACAGGTGTGCTAAAATGTGAAGCAAAAGTTATATAATCTTATAGACTATTATCTGATTAGTAATAATTATTATTGTCAAAGCATGATTCATAGAACTATAAATAGAAAGGGCAAGATGAAAATACAGGGAAATTCAGTATTTCCATGAGTAGAAAAATATTGTCTAGTGTAATACAGTCCTATATAGCTACTAAAAGAGAATAGAAACAATACAAGTCTTCCAATAACCATTCTTGAGCTGAATACAAAATGAAAGGGGAAGGAAAATATAACTTTCATTATAAGAAGATAATTCATCAGATGATGCTTCTTGTTACTATTGATATCAAGACAGTTGAAAACATTTCCTTTGATTTTTTTGAATTTCTAATGGTGACTGATCTAGGAGATTTCGGTAGACTTTTTGTTACAAGTGGTTTTACGATGAAGGGGAGAAAGGGAGCAAATATCTAACAAATTCCCAAAGCCGGCAAGGGGAAACTGACCTTCCTGTCGAGTTTTTGCTTCTTTACAATAACCTTTTACCTTTACTTTGAACTTACTTCTTTATATATGAATAGTTTACCTTGACCTTATTTTCATACAGAACTGGAGGACAGCCAGCTGCAGATGTGTGAAATGTAAAATCACTTGAAGAAACATGACTTTGCATTTATTATAAACTAAAAAAATGTTTCCCAGAATGATGGAGAAAGAGAAGGAGAAGAAGAAAGAAGAAGAAGGAGAAAGGGAGGATGAAGGAGAAAAGGACAAAAAGAAATAAACAAAAAAAAGGAAAAAATAGAAGAAAAGGGAGAAAAATAGAAAGGAAAACTGAGCAAGAGAAAAGAGGTACCTGATTTACTTGATTCTTTAACCAAATATAAAAAGAGACACACTTCTGAACACAGGTTGTTCAAGACAAAAATAATTGCCTGAATCAGAACGTCAAGTGAGGTTGTGGTTCAATAAGAAGTTACAGTTCATATTTGTAACCCTTGATTTTTATCTGCACTGTAGGAATAATTATGGTTTTCTCATGTCTTCATAAGGACATTCTAAATCTGTTTGTTAAAAGCAATAATACTTTAAATCATTACACGTTACATGTATATGCTTATGCCTTTGTTTTCATTATGTATGTCCTCTAAGTATTAATTTTGCTATGCCACAACTAACATTTTCTTACCTAAATAATAATTTTTTTAAAAGAATACTGCAAAGCAGTAATTAATTTCTTTAAAAATTCAGTGAACAATGAAATCTTTACAAAACCAACATGAGAAACAGAGCCAAATCCATGTGCCTTCAGATGTAGAATTTCCAAAGGAAAATAATAACAGCAGGTATAAATTTGCTTATTTTCAGGCTGCACATGAGATAACACATTTTAGTCAATCCTAAAAATATTTTTGCAAACCACTGACTTTGAGAAAAACTATTTAGATGTCATCCACATTTTCTTAGTAAATTGTAAACTGGATATGCAAACAAAAACCTAGCTGACCTATAGACTCTTACATAGCCTGTGCTCCTATTAATAAATTTAAACATGTTGTGCTGGGTTCAGCCAGG
>NW_010263346.1:0-7652 GCF_000690775.1 Eurypyga helias
TCCTTCCTTTCTCCCTCCCTCCCTCTTTCTGTTGTTCTTTCTCTTCTCTCTCTCTTTCCGTCTTTCCCTCTTTCCTCCTTCCCTTCCTCTCTTTTTCTCTACCTCATTCCCTCCCTGATCCCTCTTCCTTTTCTTTTTACCTTCTTCCTGACTTTTCCCTCCCAACAAAATACAAATGTGTACAAACTTATTCTTTGTGATTTTTTGTCTTACAGTGAGAGATATTTGAAAGTGTGAGGAAAGGAAAGTTGAAAACACTTTATATTTTGGATAGATGCTGTCTTCCTTGATCCATCTATCTTTTTAATTGGTCATTTAAATGACTTTCCATGCTCTTGATTTCCCCCTGTAACTGAAATACAGAGACTGAATTTTACTTTCCTAATTTTTAAGATGTATATCTAGACACATGATATGCATGAAAAAAAAAATCTATTAAAAGGGACGTTAAGAAAGGGATCACCACAAAATCACAGTGTAATAGAGCTATCTGTTAGTATCCCATGTTCTAAGGGTTATGTACATGAAGCAGTTAAAAGAGGAATAAATTTTCTGTAATATGCTACTTTATTAAAATTCTCATCTTCTACTCTAATGACAGATAGACTTTTCAAATTCCAACATTAAATACAATTAAGTGAGGTTTTCCTTTTATTTTTTTTAAATTCTTCCCCCCCTCCCCCTTCTCATTTCTGTACAGTTCATCCTATCATAAAATAATATATGTCTCTTGGGGTTGCTTTGAAAGCTTCTGATGATATCCAAGAAGGGGTTTTTGGAACTGATCAGAAAACAGAGATGTCCACTTGGCTTCCCAATTGAGGCTAAGTGGAGGAAGTAGATTGAAACATAGGCACAAAAAATCCCTCCTGGGTTGAACAAACTAGTCCTTCTTGCTATTGACACCACAGTACATAGCGACTTTCATATTAAGTTCCATTTTTTGTAGTCAATAAATTTATTTTTAGAACAAAATGTCAAATACTTGAGACCTCTGGTCTAATTCACAGAATCATAGAATTGTTTGGGTGAACAAAGACCTTAAAGATCAGCCCGTTCCAACTCCCTTGCCATGGGCAGAGACACCTTCCACTAGGCAAGGCTGCTGAAAGCCTCAAGCCTGGCCTTGAACACTTCCAGGGATGGGGCATCCACAGCTTCTCTGGACAACCTGTTCCAGTGCTTCACCACCCTCTCTGGGAAGAATTTCTTCCTGATATCCAATCTAAGCCTCCCCATTTTCAATTTACACCCATTACCCCTTGTCCTATCACTGCAAGTCTTTGTAAAAAGTCCCCCCCCCATCTTCCTTGTAGCCCCTTCAAGTACTGGAAGGCTGCAATAAGGTCTCTCCAGAGCCTTCTCTTCTCCAGGCTGAACAAGCCCAGCTCTCTCAGCCTGTCCTCATAAGAGAGCTGCTCCATACATTCATATAACTAAAAGTGCTTGAGATTAATTCAGTGGTGCTGAACATGTAGTTTTGTTTTTCATGAGAGTATCTGTTAGGCTAGAATAGCTTCATCACCAAAGTATTTTCCTGTGAAGTTTCTGCCTTTCTCTTTCACAAGGTAAACCTCAGACTATTTCAGACACATAGGACGTTCATTTCAAATTTAATAACGGATAGGTTGTTCAAACACTGTTGATAATGGTTGTCATATTAGTATGTAGAAAAGCTATGCTGAAGGCTCATATAACAAGATATTATCAAATATAAACTTTATTTGTTGTGGATATTTTCACATGCTGAAATACATTTGCTGCTGAAACATATTACTTGTGGTAGAATTACAGATTCTTTTTTTTCTCACCCATTCTTTTTTTTTTTTTTTTCCCAAATATGAACTCTGTCAGGCCTTTTTATTCATCGCTATTTGGTCTATTATAAACTACAGGTTTTTGCCTGAGCATTTAGATTGATCCTAATTTTATAATTATGAGTCTGTGTGCTTTATGTAGCTTTTGTTTGTTGCACCCTGCCTTCATGTATTTTTTTCTTATGCAGCACTTTCTCATCGCTAGTTAACCACTGTCAAAACTCATCAAGAATTTCTCCCTTTATTCTGGCTAATTAATAGGAAAACTTCTTTCTTATTTTATTTTGGAAATGTTTGTAAAAATTAATGAAGCATGTTTTGTTAAATTGAAGCTGTTGAACTTTTAGAACTGAAATATACAGTGCTTTAGTGAGAAAGACGTAAGCATGGAGGGAAAGATAATGCAAAGATAGTCCTGTACTAAGGGAATCACAAAGATGACATGTATTTGTGTTGTTTATTTTAATCGCATAGCTTGGAAATCTTAAGGAAAAAATACACTTATGTTACTGATCAATTAAGACTAGCTCATTCACCTTTCTATTTAAAGTACATTAAATTTCTGGCCTGAACAAATCCAGTTTCTACAATCTAACAGGACAGAGCATTTGAAATAATGTCAGCACACTGGGTTAGGAAAAGCAATGAACAAGCATAATCTGAACTTTTCATTTTCAGTAGGAACTATTGTTAAATGTTTTTGCCTAAATTATGGTGTTTCATCATAAAGGTTAGGTCAAATTTACATGTGTGAACAAAAAAGGAAGACAGCCTCAAAATGAGGAATTTCCATCTGAAGCTGTAGGAAAGATAAATCTTTAACTCATATGTATCATAAGCCTTTGTTGCAGAGCTTTTTGTTCCTATTGTCATTATGATCTCTTTTTGACAGTAGTTGCCATACTGAATTCATGATTTTGTTCAGAAGTATATGTCTTAACTCTCAGTGTTTTCTTTCTCTTCTTTCCTCTTATTTTTTTCTAATTCCTTTCCAAATAGATTAATAATCTAGTTTGACTATAACCTCATTCTAATGAGTGAAATAGACAGGAAAGAAAAGATTAATTCAAATCATCATTTATACTTGGTGAACCTGAAGGTCTCTGCACTTAACTTTTAGACTCCTAAATCCAGAAGTGGTACTCTGAGTTAGATATTGGAATTCCCAATCCAATGTATTAAGATGTAAATATTTGAGAATGAAGTTTTCAGTGCTGTGGTTGAACAGGGTGCAGCCAGCTTTAACACCATGTCTGAAATTTTGCTTATCTCTTACAATGAATATCCTACCTCTGGACTGAGCTGGATGACTGCAAGGCTGGGCTTCCAAACCTCAAATCAGACCCAGACTTTCTTCACTTTTGTTTCAGTACATGGAGATGGGAATATTTGACTTTTCTGTAATAACTAACTGATGACAACCTATACGCCAAAAGAGGTATACCTCAGCTTTCTAGACTCCTTTATCCAAAGGATTTTTAAATTTGTGATGAGTCTTTGTTTATTTTATTACATCCTTAAATGGAAAATTCTTATTCTTCCTTGCATGCTTTGTTTCCTGTAACCACACTGGGAATGCTCTATGATGCGATGATGATGATAATTTATTTCTGGTATATTTCTTTCTCTGGTGGACAGTGTTTTGCAGCATTCAACTGATGCTGCTGAAATGAAGGAAATTTTAGATTCAACTGTCTTTGATTGCATCAGATAATATTTCTTGAACAATTATGCTGGACTCTTGAACTCCATAGCTCCACTGGTTAACAGTGAGTAGTCTTGTATCACGGCTGAATTAGTTCGAAGAAGGTAGCAGAAGATGTATAGAGTGAAATGTATGCTTTTATTGCATAAGATTGACTGTGAAAATTGTGCTGTTAGATAAACTCTTAATTCTTCTAAAATTTAAGTTAGCTTAACTTACATGCCATAGCAAGAAGGGAAGAACAGACATAATCAGGACATCATGGGACAGAGCAAATACACATCTGATTAAGAACAATCCCAAATACGTTTTATTTCAAAATGAATATTCACATAAAAGTTATTATTCAGAATAAAGTAGTGTAGGAAATATTGCTATGTATACACATAAATCAACCTAATAAATTCATAAAATAAAACCAGAAATATGACTTGGTTAAACAGTTCTAAGAGGTAAGGTGGTCTGTGGAGGAACACTGAACCATGAATTTTCCAACAGACCATGCTGTGTGTGTAGGTAAATGCATGTGTGTGTTCTTTCTGCTCCCATGAAGAACTAGACATTTATTTTTAGATATCTAAATATAAATTTTCCTATCCCATTGAACAGACCAATATGAGAATATACTTACACAATTTTTATTAAAGTGCTAAAAGTCAAACATGGGATGGAAAGAAGTTTGCAAATTACTGCAAGGTGTGTCACTGGGCAACCTGGGACTGTCAACCTCCTGCTCAAATTTTCCAATAGCATATGAAATGTGTTTTGCAATATTCATTCACTTTGTTTTGAGATCATTGACATTGTGCTGCCCTTGCACAGGTGTGATGGGGAGTTGATGGGCTGTACATCAGTTTCATTAGGACTGAAGAACTGACTTGATACCTCTTCCAGACAAGCAAAAAAAACCAGCCAACCAAACAAACAAAAAATCCAAAAACCAACCAACCAAACAAACAAACAAAAAAACCCACTGTAAAGCTACAAAGTTCAGTGTTTATAAGTTTTCAAATAAGAGCTGAGAAACACCAATAAAGTTTGGATTCAGCTCAAGTGCACCATCAACCTCAGGCAGGTTCCTGGTAGTTTTATTTATTTATTTTTTTATGATCCATTTGTCTAGTCCCACTGAAAGATCTATAGAGTAAATTACTAGGGCAGAATGTAGATCCAATTGCACATTGCACAATAGGAGCAAATGATTCCTGTTCTCATTATTTGGATCGATAATTTGCTAAACCAGTATTAACAAGAGCAACAACTTTACCAGTTTAAGGGGGTTTTGTACTGAGTAATGACTGCCTGGAGAAGGAAAGAGCAGAGGGAGTAAATCCTAGTAGCCTTTTACTATTGAGGTAGCACATGCAAGTGAATCAATAGTTGCTGGTAAGGTGGTGCTGTAAAGATGTTTTATTGGTTTGACTAAGTAGGTTGGCAGGGAAGCTGCTGCAAGTATCACTACAAATAATCAAATCTATTCCAAACACAGAGCTGAAATCCAACAGCCTTCACTTTCTTGAAAGTACTAAAAATAGCATTTTGGTCATAAGAACCTATGTCATCCAACCTGGCCTTGTGTCAAGGTTGTGAACTCTCTAGCCAGTATAAACATTTTCTTTTAGTCAGCCATTTGCAAAGGAGTTTCTCACAGGATAACAAGCTACAAGCACACTTGAGCCCATTTCAACAGGTAAGCATATGGTAGCACTAAGAGCTTAGTTTTGATTTGCAACAGCCTGGATCTCTTCCTACCTACCTCTGCCCACCTACCTGGGCAGCTAAAAGGAGTCTCAGGTCTAAGTTCCCTTTGTAGCCAGAGAGACTCCTCCAAGGGGTGCTTCAGCCTTCCTTAGATCTGCCTGGCTCTCTACAGTAGACTGTTTCTGTCCATACTGCATAGGGAGCTTATGGAGACTGGGCTCCCAAGTTAATTCCTTCCCTTAGGTACCTAAATTTAGAAAAGCTGAATCTAAGCTCACAAGTGTACAGCCAGTGAGTTAGTAGTTTTTCAGCACAGGGCCCATAACTTACTAAAGGATGATACATTGATTGGGTTTTTGGGTTTTTTTGAACATACATCACCTACAGTTTCATACAACAGAAGTCTGTTGACATACATTAGTTTCAAATTTGTTTTCTACAAATTACAATCTACAAACATCCTTTCAGCACCATTAGCTTTGTCCATGCCTAGGGCACAAGAAGTCTTATAAGTGCTTTAAATAATACCTTCTTAAATGTATTTTATTAGTATCTTCATTCATAGCAACAGTAATAAATAGTAATACTATACACTTATAAGAAAAGTTTTAAATAAACAGTCTGTTCATGCCTTTGGCATGAACAAAGGTAATGGTATTTACTACTATTATGAATTATTATTAGTAATATTTGTATTTGCATTTGTATTTGTATTGCAGTAGAGCTTAAGAAACAGCTGCAGTGACAGATCAGGATCTCTTTTAACTATGTATTGTGCAAACAGGACCTTCTTCAAATAATTTACCAGCCAAATATAAAACAGAGCTAGTGAATATACAAGAATATACATATACATGAGGTGTTTTGTTTATTTCCCTGTGTGTATGAGAAACACTGTAAAGGTGGTTTCTTTGTGTGACTATACAACAGAACAAGGTCCTGGTCATAATACACTAAACACTTGAACAGCATAAACAAGCCTAGAATTTAGATTTGAGTTTAAAACCTGCAGCAAGCAAGTATATTGAGAAATTTCCCTGAAAGTCAGATGAACTGAGTCAAAAGAGATTTATTGAAGTCTCCTCCAAACTGCATGAAGTTTATTTCTACCCAAAATCAAAACAGGAAAGATCTGACCCTCTTTAGAGACCAATGTGGGATGAAATCTCATTGCAAAAGCTTTCTCAGGAAAATAGGATCGGAGACTACCCACCAGCAACTCTTCTGCTTAGCCGTGTTGTTCATACTAGGACATATGTTAAATATTTTAGACATTTCAGTAATTAGAGTTTCATTTTTATCTCTTGACAGTCAAATGACCTTCTCTCATGACAAGATGTTGGGCTGATAGCTAGACACATAACTAACTACAATTCACAGTTTTGATTGTGAAAACATAGAGATCTGGACAGATTTTAAATCAATTACTATTTTGAGAAGCAAAGAATGCACAAGAATTATTTTAGCTATGTCTGACTTCTGAAAAAGAAAGCAAAAAGGCTCTGTATTTTCTTCTGACAGTCTCTTATGACAAGCGAACATCCCTCAAGTAAAAATGGCGATTGTTGAGCCTGAATGCATCACTGTAAATGAGACACGTAAGTTACGAGCAAAACTAACCTTGACTTCTTCTAACATCAGGAAACAAAGACACTTGCAGAGACTTCGGGCAGCCTGGAGGTACTTCTCTCTTTTCAGTGCCTACAGAAAGTGCCTGGATGCCTATTGCAAAATCCTTCATTACACGTCAAAACTAGAAGCCTTTCTTTCTCTGTGATCATTGTACTGGTGCAGTCTATTTGGGTTTGAAGATTATCTAACAACAGAGTCTCAGTTATATACATAAAATATAGCACTGATTATGGATTAGAGAGGGGCTGCCAAATGCAGCATTCAAACACCTGGCGATATTGATTTTACACTTTTCCTGTGATTCTACATCATGTTCCTTTAGTTTCTGGCAATCTCTATAACTTTTATACTGACATAAATTGCGATAAAAAAGGAATCAAATAATTCCCCTTCCCCCTCCAGAAATAGTTAGGAAAGCTCTATAGCACCATTAATATTTTTGTTAATGTAGGTGAGCTCAAGGAGGGCAAAAGTACAGGGAAAGTTAAATCTAACCTCTTAGTGTACTCTTATTGTTTCTGTGTTGGCTTTAGTTTTGAACCCCTCACTTCATGAAAGACATTGAGGTGCTTAAGTGTGTCCAGAGAATGGCAACAAAGCTGGTGAAAAGTCTGGACCAGAATTACTGTGAAGAGCGACTGAGAGAGCTGGGGGTGTTCAGTCTGGAGAAAAGGAGGCTCAGGGGAGACGTTATTGATCTCTACCACTCCCTCAAAAGAGGGTGCAGAGAGGTAGGTGTTGGTCTCTTCTCCCAAGTAACATGCGATAGGACAAGACAAAATCATAGAATCATAGAA
>NW_010263347.1:0-1577 GCF_000690775.1 Eurypyga helias
TAAGGTCTTTTCTGACCCAAACCATGTTATGATTCACTCTATCCTTCCATAATCCCCATTACCCCTTTTATTCTGGAAGCTGGATTAGTGATAGTATTTTATTCCACATTGCTGTTGAAAATACAAGATAACTCGAGGCCAAGAAGAAAACCTTATTTTGCAAAAAATTCTAACAGTACTGCTGTCTTTAACAATGAACTAAATACAAACCAACAAAGAAGCATCAAGATTACTTGAAAAGCACTATTTCATAATCATTGTTCATTGGAATTAATTATGCATGTAATTCTTTGTGAATTGAACGACATCTAAGTCATCCTATTATTTTACCTAGATCAATGTCACCCTGACAGGCCAGTAATTATCCAGGTCATCCCATTTACCTTTTAAAGTTATTGATATATTCTCTTTCCTCCAGTTCTTCAGAATTCTGACTTTTCTACAGGACTTTTTTTTTTTTTCCCCATTAAAATTAACAATCCAGGGACATACTTGGCTAGCTCTTTTAAAAATGCTAGGATGCAAGTTATTAAGTGTGTACTCATTTAAAACGCTGAACTTCAGCGATTTCTTTTTAATAACATTCTGAACCAGCTTTAAAATGGTAAATAATTCCTTCTTCCTTACTCTTCAATGAGAATACATCATCCGAATCTTTCCCAATGTATTTATTGCACATGGCATTAATGAAAAGAAAGATAAAAAGGTGATGTGCAGCTTGGACTTAGGATAATGGAAAGAGTAACTTGGAATAAAAGCATGCTTAAAACCCCAATTATATGGTTCAGTCTGGGTCTTTTTTCTAACAACCTTGTCAAGGTGGACATGCAGTGAAAGAGAATGATATTGTGTTCATGTGCATGTGCACGCAGGGCCTGACAAAATGGGAGCCAGAAAACAATAGGTAATCCTTAATTGCAGAGGGCAGCTATTTAGACATGGTGAAAATGACAATCACCTTAAGAATCTAACGCAATAGAAAAACAAAAATATTTTTCCGGTCCTGATATCACTTTATTTTGTGGTATGCTCTTAATGTATTCAAAATTATACACACATTCTACTGAACATCCAATTTGTAATGGTTTTTTTTTTTTTTTTTTAATTTCTGTTACAGCTGAAGCTACCAGTCTTAACTTTGATAGTAAACTTCTGCACACCCCAGTACTTAAAAGCAGTCAGGAGGAGTGTAATCGGTCTTTCAGAATAATTGGTATGTTACTACTGGGAATTTGTTTTTGTCAAAATATGGAAGTTATAGAGAAATTGAGATTCTTTGAGGATACTCAGTTAAAATGGTTATGCACAAAAAACCATAAAAATTAATCATTTGTAAGGTGAGCTTAAAATGGAAAATTAAATTTACTTCCATGTATCTTAAGAAATTATTCTTGTTTAATTATTTCCTGGTTTAAGGGAATCAAATTACTTCATCAATAAGGGATTCTTTATCAATGAATCAATTTTTTGATAGCTGTGATATTGAAAAATTATATGGAATATATTAATCACCTTGTCTGCATCCAGATGTCACAACTTCTTCTCCAACGTAATGTCATGGTTTAACTTTGGCTAGC
>NW_010263348.1:0-7598 GCF_000690775.1 Eurypyga helias
GTCTTGCCAGTCAGGGTTTTCACAAAGATCTGCATGTTGAACTGCAAAACAAAGAAATTTCAGCGTTAAGTACTTCCTGAAGCACTGTCTTTAGTCATTTCTAAATAAAAGGTATTACCACTGCTATTTCACACTGTATCAGTCAGTATTTTCTTCTATCAGAATTTTACGCAGCCATTCGTCAACCCTTAACTCAGGCTCTTTTTGAGGCTCGGTACACTCTTAAGTTCCAGTAACAAGTTCTTTAACTGCCTCTCATCAGCCGGCCGGCAGCTCTCCCCCTCCCCCTCTCCCCCCCCGCGGCAATGCGGCAGTGGGACGCAGCACCGCAGCCTGCCGCACGGCTCCCCCCGCGGCAGTGACTCAGCAACCCGCTTCCGGGGCGGACGAGCACAGCCTCCGCCATTTTCACCACAACGCTGCCTCTTTCGCGTCAGGACGCCGTTTTACGGATTTTTTTTTTTTTTTTTCAAACCCCTACAGAACTCCTTCCCCACAAAAAAACACTGCCCGGCAAGCACCCGCTCCCACTTTCTACCCTCCCGCCCGGAAAAATCGTCCCCTTTTCCCCCCCTTTCCAACCCCTGGCTTTCGCCCACCAGCCAACTCACGTCTCGGCCACCGATCAGTGCTTGTCACCAGCTCTCCTGTGTCCCACTGCAGCGCCAAACTACGGAGTGCCGCAGCACCGCCCGTATTTATGCTACTGTGGCGACACAGTCCCCGCCCTCCAATTGTGACGTGCGCATCCGCCACGCAAAGTAGTCCCAACTAAAAGAACACTGTTATAAAAAATACTCACCTTTCTCCCTCTCCGATACTTTTTCCAGGGAGCGATGGGGTCCTGGAGTCTTAATGGGGGCTCTCAGACCCCTAAAAAGCTGGAAGTTTCCGAGGGCGCGGATAGATCTGGAGGTGCGGTGAAGCGGTTGGCAAGCAAGAAGACCTGAAAGCTGGGCACTGATTGGTGGAGCAGTAAGAACAGCGGGTGTTGATTGGTTGATCCGGTGGGACGGCAGAGAAAGGCAAGGGGGGGCGGCTATGAGGAAAGCTCTGGAAGATTCGGGTACTGCTCGGCGCTGATTGGTGCGTGGTGAGGTCAGCGCTGTTGCTAGGGGGGAGCCGCCTTGTGGAGGCAGATTTCGGCAAGGAGGGAGCTGTGCGCATGCGGGATAGCGCCGCTGTACGGGCCGGCGGGAGGGGGCTGGGGAGGGGAACTGCTGGGACCCCTGTGGGAACAGGCATAGGCATGGCATTGGGGTGCTTTTTTAGCCCCTGTCTCAGGAGAACAGTGCCCCGGAGAAAGAGAGGTTGCCTTTGGTGCCAGTTTTTTTTGACCCACAAAGACACCCGCACATCTGACCGACCCCCATCCCTGGGGCGGCATGAGGCATTCATGGCAGAGCCTGGAACAGGCTGTAGGGCTCGTCCTGCCGAAGATAAGCTGGGACGAGCATAAGTCAGTTAGAAAAAGCTGGAAAATGATGTTATTGAGAAATTTGGCAAGCCTTGGTGACTCCTGGCGCGTCAGGCTTGCTGCGGGCTGAGTGTGCCCCTCGTCACGCGGCCCATTTCCTGAGTAGCCCTGCCAACCCGTTTCAGCCAGCTGACAGCTCTTTAATGCAGGCTGCAAAACAACCCCTGTGATGAAATGCTGACATTTTAAATTCAAATGGCTGTTTACTTGCCTTCAGAGCAGGGCGCTGTGATCGGGTTATGGAGCAACTTCCCGCTCTGAACGGCTGTGGAAATGTGCTTCGTGGTAATTAAGTTTCATTATACTTTTTAGACTGGCTCTTCACTCATATCTGGACTACACAGAATCTAGAAAGGTTTTTGAGTGTTTTATCTGCTGCCAGCTCCTTCAGTGAAGCCAGATGAACTTGCTGTTAAATCCTCCGCCCTCCAAGCAGGCACACGGGCAGGATCTGGTACAGAGCAACTCTATTGCCCCCTTAAAAAAAGAGAAAGAAAAAGATAAAAACCCAAACCCATCAAAACCCTTTTGCTTTCCTTTCTCCTAACAGGGGTTCTGTCTGCTAGTGCCTCCTGTTTACAGTAAAAAGGAAATAAATCATCCCAACAATAATTATTCGCAATGTAGAAACAGGAAGAGAGGAAAATGTTAACTGGAAAGTTCCAAGACGGCTCCATGGCAATAACCAACCTTGGAAATACTCTTCAGCTACATAAATTTAGGACAAAAGGCAGATTTAGGCAATATCACATTTAATTTGTTTTCTTTATGCTGCCAGTTCTGCTCAATGTTTCCCCTAAGTTCATTTTGTTTGCGTGGTGCCAGGGTGGTTAAATGTTTGCTTCAAGGCTGGCCTGTGTGTGCTGTATATCCCAGGCGCTGAGCCAGGAACTGTGTCCGCCAGCCAAAGCACTATCATGGAGCTCCTGAGAGGAAAGTCACAAGTAACTAATATTTACAAAGGCGAAAGGCCTCATCTGTTCTGCAGGAGATTAACCACAGGCTAATCTAAAGACTGGCCTGTGTTTGAGCACATCAGACTCGTAGTAAGGATTTCAGTGTGCCTGTCTGGTTTTTAATGTCCCTCTAGATGGAGGAGAAATTTCTGTCACTTATTTTTTATTTCTGTGTAAACCAGAAAACCCAGGAGCCCTCCCTTGTTTTTTTCTAAGTATGGCTAAATCCTGTGACTGCTCTGCTTTCCCTGTTGCTGTGCAGTTTCTGTTTAAGTAGTCACAGATAAGAATAAAGTCCCAACAAAACAGGTCTGCCAAGGGTAGTTCTTTAAATACCTTGTTAATAATGGCTCCTGAAAAATTCATTCTTTGGGCAAATGACGTTACCCAAAGCAAGCGCAGGTGGCAACGTGCTGACATCGAATGCAGACTCTTAAAAACAATTATGGATTAAATTCATCAATTCCATGCAAAAAGCCTCATTATTTTCCTCGGTGATCCCTCTGTCGAGAGAGAAAAGAGAGTTAGGCTTTGTGCACACAACTCCAAGGCCTAGCAGAATTAAGCAGGTAAGGTACACAGGCCACCATTAGCATTTTGCAGCCTCCGCTGATTGGATTAATTTAATTCTCCTAGCTATTAATCTGCGATAGCCACCTACAAGTCTGTACAGAGCCCACCTCTTTTCTTTCTGGGGTGGGCTGAATACAGGGAGCTTCTTAAATACCTCTTTGCCTGTCCCTTGGCTTTTGCGGTGTGACAGACTCATGCCCTGAATGCTACACACTTCATATCTGCAGAGATTCTTTACACTGCTTCAATGATAATCGTTATCAAGTTGAAAGGTACTTCTTTTTAAAGTCAGGATGCAGTGTTTATACACTGCGGGCCAGATTCTGCCTCATTTTCACCCATTATGTGTACAGAACAATCTCCCAAGCTGGAGGTGATGGCCTCGTGACTTCGTTTTACTGAATTTCAGCTTTTCCTCAGAAATTCTTGAGAAAATATTTTACTACTTAAATTTGATACTGACAAAGGAGATCTGTTTGTTCTTAGATGGTGTGGTAACTGTTGTGGCTGTACAAAGCGTTATGTATTTAACATCCACACCACTCTTGCTCTTGGTGAGTAAGAATCGTCCAGCAGCTGACTGTGAACTGTATATAAATAAATGCAAAGCTGAAAAAGCAGAAATCTGTATCTTGTGACTGGCCTGACTGCACAGGTGGCTCCAGCCTTTGCCAGGGCATGGGGCCTGCCGTTCGGAACACATATTTCTTTCCAAGTGGTTTCAAAAGTAGGTCACTGGGCAGTAGTACAAAGCAACCTACTTTCAGAAGAGAAGAATCTGGGGTCATAGAAATGTCTCCAACGAATCTGTACATTCTAGAACACAAGCCGGGTCTGTTTTTTATGTACACTAATGTCCTAGCAACGGCCTATCCTTTCTACATGAGCAATGTCAAATGAAGCCATCTGTTTATCTTCAGTTACAAGGGTTTAACTTGGGACAGCCAGCCAGTCAGGAGATTTGAGTACGTGTACCAAGTTCAGTGCTGTTCCTTTGTTCCGATAAAAATAGGGCTACATGCCACAGGGAAAAAACAATGTATATTCCTATCTCATAATATTGCTCCTACCTACCAGGTCTCTCTCACTGCGTGTGTCACAGGCTAATTATATTTACCTCTTTATGGTTGTGGAGATAAATATTTTCTCCCCAAACCTGTAACACTGCAATAAAGCCCCGTCTTTGCTGAAGTTCCAGCCACGTGACAGAGCTGTGGCATGTTACTGCTTGTCCTTGTACTGCCAAGCTCAAGGGTTATAAAAACAATGAGTCACAGTTCAAAGTACTGCGAGATTGACGGTAATATGATGAGATTACCAAAAAAAGACAACTATCTGAGTTTTGGTTTTTAAGCCTTATGCTAAAAATACCTTAAATCAACAAAGTTTTTAATAAGCTAGCAACTTGAGGAGCTGAAAGCTTCAGAAAAACAGAGATCTGCAGATTTGTGGTAAAAAAGAGGAAAATGAGCAGTACTCCTCTGTCTCCCTGTTTGTTTAGAGCATAGTTTGACTTCGCAGGACACATGGGATACAGCTTTAAGATCTGTGCTGCCACGATAAACAGGCTTGGACACGTCTTTCAGTGTAAGTCTAAATGACCCGGAGGAACATGTGGCAATTCACTGTGCTTCTGATGTAAGGACACTTCTAAAGGGCGTTTTATAAAGACGCCATCAGCCTAAAACCACAGGTTTGTGTCTGCATGTTACGCCAGTGAAAGCAACAATTCATAACTAGGCCTATTCTAAAAATTACTTGTCTGCATCTTTTCAGTCTGGCTCCTGCCTGCGAGTCTTTTGGAACCGATCCAAGCTGCACTGCAGGGAAGGAGCGCTCTTTGTTCGCGTTCTCTCTGCTGCGCCTGAGCTCATTTCGCATGTGGTTTTGGGGGTGAGGTTTTTCAGCAGGAGAAGCACCTTGAAAACAGAAAGACAGAAGAAATAAGTCCTAAAATGTCGTTAATCATTGCTAAGAGGTTTCAACAGAACCGCTCGGGACGGTGAACAAAACCAAACACTGTCAAGGCCTTTCTGATCAACCTTCGTCCATTGGCTCAGAGGTGATACCTCTGGTATTTTTTTCAGATCCAGCTTGGATCCCTTGATGGTAAGAATGTCCAGGATGCTTCCCTTTCCATAATATTAACACTAAAATCCAAGCACTGGCATTTTTCTCCCCTTCACAAACGACGTAGTTTTAATTACCTCTGTTCTTTTAAGTGTGGTGTTAGCTGTGCACTTCTAGTTGCCTGCTTATTAGAAGAAAAGCATCCATGGTTCCTAATTCTCTTTAACCCACCCACACGTAGCTGCTTTCAGTGCTGCATTTGCCATGAAAATGCCCTCACAGACAGAATCTCCATGCGGGCGGCAAGCCAGGTCTGCAGAGCTGAGTCACTGTTATACAAGCAGAGCTGAGCTGGCACAGAAAAGCACCTTTGTACTTTAACATTAAGACACATCAGCTGTTGAACTTCAAGTATCACAAGACACCTAAAGAGAACAAACAGTGATTTACTGGACTTTCCCACTTGTCCATCCCATCATCTTTCTGAATGATTCTTCCTTCTCCATTTTGTCTCAGAAGCTTAAGAGCAAAAGCATTCTTCATCAAGCTGTTGGCTTCTACTGAAGTCTGGCAAGCATTGCATCAGATCTGGAAGTAATGTACCAAGAAAGTGGTTAACCCTTTGGGCACTGGGACCCCCTGCCGCCCAGGTAGACAGTACAGTGTGCAACCACTGAAATTTAGGGCTTGCAAATCGTAATACCAGTGAAGTTTATCATCAGCCAGAGGTCCACTATAAAGGTCTTGAATTGATTATTTATGTGAGAAACAGTTTTGAGCTTGAAGAGTGTTTTGTAATAAAATATGAAACAAATGAAAAAGGAGGAAGAATTTTTTTACGATAGCCTTCTAAAACAAAACTGCATTTTGTGCCTCTGGTTTTGTCTTCCAGTTCTTTATGTCATAGGAGAACAGAGTTCAGCTTCTCAAAATGCTTTATAGATGTAAAATACGATGAACTAATTGTGGAGGAGCACGGAGGGTAATAGATTTGCAGATATTACATGGACTGCGTATTCCAGTTTTCTCCCTGGAACTGCTTTTTGAGAGTGAGCAAGTGCTAGTGTCTTCCATCTTGCAGAGAGGAGGTCATTTGTGTGAACTGATCGCTAACAGCTCCTAAAATATGTTCTGGCTTTCAGTTTAGTGCAGTTAACTGTTTGTAGAAAAGGACAGGCCGTGTAGGCTGAAACTGCTGCTGGCTATACCCCGCACCGAAGGGAAACGAATCCACGCTGCAAACTGCACCGGCTCTGTTTCAGGTTGTGGCCTCCAGTTTCATCTCAGTGACACTTCCTCCCAAAATACAAGGTGACTAACATGAATTAATCTAGTGTGACTAAAAGTCTGGGAGTGGCTAGGATCAGGAGCTACAGATGAACGTGTTGCCATGGGGCAGGATTTGTCACATACGGTGTATTAAAACGTTCCCATTAGGATGAGTAACCAGTACAGAGGTTCACATGAGGAATAACAGGAAATTGTAACTCAGTGCCCTTTCCTGTCCTCAGAGATGTGCTGAGCCACAGGATTTTTATGCGAGTCCTGGTACGTGTCAGGAGGCAGCCTACACATTGTAGTCTCATATTTTTGAAGCTGTTTTCCACACCAGAGAGTGCTGATAGCAGTTTCATCATTGTCCAGTTGCTTTGCTATATTCGGGGCTGAGACCTGACCCTTTGGTGCCTCTTCTACCCCACAACAAACTGTCAGTTCCCTTGTTTACCTCTTGCCCTATTCCCCTTCCAGTTGAGCAAGACATTAAGTCCTGTTAAGAATACAGATTCTTGATTATAACTCAAACAGAATAGATTTTTAGCCCTGCAACACTGGACACAAAGATTAATTCTTGGATTCATTCCACACACACACCCCCACACACACCCCCAAAATGTGACTTGGACACCTACAAGGTTTGTACTTCTCCCCTGCACTGCTAAGTTTTACTTGAGAAACAACATTTTCTTTCAGATGTTCAAGAATAACTTTTTCTAAGATATTTGCTGCTAGAGTGATTCTTTCACATTTTCCTAAAGTTGGTTGTTTTCTTGGGGGTTTTTTAAAGGCATATACTATCTTGGTTGTTTTTAAGATTCTGGTGACAGAATTTGTGAAAAGTTGTCTGGGAGAATCGTGTTAAATCCCATTTCTCTCCAAGGCTGCCATAATGATTTCAAACCTCAGGAAGACGTAAATACGCTTCCCAAGGTGCATCCCGATACACTGCAGATTTGTCAAACACCGTCTTGTTTCGAAATGCGGGTGGCCGCTTAGCAAAGATGTGGAACAATCCTTCTCATGGCACCTCCGGTCTGCAAAGCACCTTGGCATCCCTGGATATGTAAGGCATCATTCCTAATTAAAGGAAGAGCCTCATGGTCATGCTTGCGGATAACCGGCATTTTTGCCATTTCAAGGGCTTTCCCAAGGAAGAGGCGAGCCAGCTTTCCTGTGGGGCACACCGGCCAAGGGCGTGCGGCCTCAATTTTCCGTGATTTCCAGTTGTGCGCGCTCACGGTGCC
>NW_010263349.1:0-6604 GCF_000690775.1 Eurypyga helias
TCTATGATGATTCTATGATTCTATTTCAGCTTGATTTTCAAATCTTTGCATTTTATAGGTGTCTCTAAAATCATGATGTTGTATACCAAGGAGCTGACTCCCTAGAGGCAATAAAATAAAAAAAAAAAAGCTTTGAGGAGCTTTATTTAGTGGATTACTTACACAGTAACTGCCAAAGAAAATGGGAATTTTACACTGGGATGAAGGTAAACTTCATTGAGAGACATGAGGTAAGATGAAGGAGTGAGAAAAGGCAGAGGACATCTATGTGTATTGGGAATTAAAAACCCACATCGTATAGGCCAATATTGCTGTGAGGGATGGAGGATAATGACTAAGTTAGCATTAAATCAATCCTCCTGGTCTTGTTTAAACAAATCACTGTTTCATATGGTGAGTCTCACTTTCTTCACACCCATTTCCATCATACAGAATTAAGTAACAAATCAGTTGCCTTCTCAGGAAGAAATGTGCCAAAACACTAAATCCATGAATGAGGCACAAGTCTTCCTCTTACTTCAACCGAAATATGCTTTATTTTTTAAATTTGAACTTGTTGTCTTTGCCTTCATGGTATTGGTTTCTGAAAGAGTTTGGATTTTTAAACATCACAAGATATTCTAAGCTAACTTTTGTTTTCCTCTACTTATGTTTTATTACACTACTGCTCAGAATTGCAGCCATCTCATGGTAATATCTCTGGAATGCTTAGAAGACAAGTAAAAAACATGTACTAGCTTAAGATCCCATAGCTATCTTACCCTTCCAGCTTTTCTTTCCATCTGAGTTTTCATCCTTTATCGTTTCCGTTTCTTTGAGAATATGTGAAAACACAAAGATGGGAAACAAAAAAATTCCCATGGTAGAAAGAAGAACCACTTCTGTGCCACGTGTTCTCTTTGATCTCCTGCCGGTTGGTCACTCTGTCTTTCTGCCCCTTCTTGTCCTGGTCTACCATCCTTCCTGATGGCATATTGCCTTTCCCTCCACAGAGCATCTCTTCCACCTTTTCAGCTCATTCTAGTTCCCTTCCTTTCTTTCCAATGTAATTTTGCAGCTTGACTCTGCAAATGTTATTTCCTCTAGAAACACAAATTGATGGGTATGGTCTACCACGTGTTTACATTGACTTTAGAGATTTTTGGATGTAATCCTCTCCCTGCAAAGTATGGACTGTAAAGCAATATGTTATTTCTTCCTTGTTGGTTCTAGAGTGTTCCATGTAACACAGCAAACGCAGTCCTCGCCTTGCATGCAGCGTTCAGGAAGTTGCTGAATGTTGCTTCTGTGCTGTACATTTATTGACTGAAACATTTGAGTTGTTGCTTTTCACACTGGTAATTTTAGAGCACAGATGCCTAGCATGTTTACTCACATACCAGGGCTCACATTTAATGAGCAAAATGTCAAGTATATTGTTATCCACCATAAAAACTGTGAAAAATATCCTTGCCATCTGCAGTGTGCCTTCTGCTTCAGCCTAGAAGACTTTTACAAGCAACTACATGAAATTAACATTAAAGTCAATATTTATAAATGGAACCACCTCAAAAGGGCCGGATCTTCTCCCCTCCCACACCCCCCATTCCTCTAGGAGTTAATGAGCTGGGGAGGAGGCTGGGTGCGGGAAGGGGAGCCGTGCTGTGCTTGTCTCCTTGTTCCAGTCAGCCAGAATAATCTCTCCATGCTAAGGGAGAAGCGGAAACAGAAGTGTGGCACTAAATGGCACTGACAGCGTCCGAGGGCCAGATCCCGTGTTGGTGTCAGCTGGCGTAACTTCATTGCCTTCACCGAAGTGACGCAGCAAGCATAAATCAGCACAGCTCAGCTGACTTGTGTAGCACGATGTTTGGTTTGTGCCAGCTGAGGATCGAGCCTGGAATAACATTCATTAAAGAGATGGCGGATAGCAAAGCTGAAACTGGAATTTGATAGACTGCCACAAAACAAGATAGCATCTTCCAAGAAAATGTTTTCTATTTCTCCACCAAACGTAAGCTTCTCTGGGACAAGAACCGGCCGTTTGTTCTGACTTTCTATGGTGCTGAGGACAATGGAGAACTCATCTGCCGTGCCTCTAGCATGTCCTGCAAGAATAATAAAATGAATAACTGCTACTACAATGTGCTTCTCCAGACAGGCTATGACCTTTTAATTTTGCTCTTGCAAAGCCTTCAGTCCCAGAAGGATTAGTGCATTGCAAGACTGAGATCTAAGCACATTTTGAAAAAACGCTGTTGCCCACTGCTGTTATCCCTACATCCAGAAGCAGCTGAAATTCCAGCCGGACCTTTATGGGGCAGAGCTGACAAACCAAAGCCAGAACATGCTCCCTCGGACAAGAGAGCAAAGATAACATTTGCCATTTGTTCCAGCTGTTCTGCCAAGTCGCCCACGTACCCTCGGCTCCACCAAGCTCATCTGAACCTCAGTCCAGCACGGACATCGTGGAAGCCGGTCACTCCCGCAACTAGAGGCTAATGAAACAGAGAAAGGTAGCGTAATCGTATAATCGGCACTGCCCTGCCTTTTTCCTCGTACACATGTTGAACGAGACGATCAGGGAGAAAATTGCTGCAGTAATTAGCAAACACAGCATAAATATTTATCGAGGAAATTTCAGGTCAAACGGATTTTAAAATTTTTATTTAGAGTTGTTTAGATGTAAACATATTTCCTTAATTGGACTTTAAGAAGGGCACTCACATGTTTCCTTTTGAGCGTTTCTAATATAATCATAGCTTGGGCAATTAGGCCACTCGCTAAGCCACAAATCTTATCTTTCACACTGGTGAGTCATAAATAAGGACTGAGTCACAAATAGACCAGACAGACAAATGGTGGCAGGAAGGAAATAAGATTGGCTGCGAATATATTTAGGCTGGAAATTAGAAGATGGCTGCAGACTACCTGAGGAGTGCAGTTCTGATACAGTTTTCTAATTGGGTGGAATTGAGGGGAGAGAAGAAGCTTAATTTGCTTTTTCATTTAGCTTGATAAGCTCATGGAAGGGATTGTATGCTAAATAGGAGAATTTTTCAAGGCTGAATTAGATGATAGGAGTCATCAAGCGTTCAGAGTTTCTGCCTGTCACGACTACCTGCAATTAGAGAGTTAGTGGCCTGATTGCCCAAGTGGTCCCAGCCAGTTCTGTTGTTATCAGTGGTCCTTACAACTCATATACAGCAGGGCCAGATTGCACAGGTACAACTATGCTGGTGTCATCATCCGCTCAAGGATCTATTTAGTGCAGAATCTAGTGCCTGTGTTGCGAGTTTGCAGAAGTGCAGCTATGTTGCCAAACCCTCCTGTTTGAGAAAGTGAGAACAGCTGGACTTCTTACGATTGCATTCGAGGTCAAGATCAATTATGGGGTATTCAGTGATGGGGTGCACCTAATAAGATGGAGATTGGCTAATAGCTCTATCAGCTAATTAAATGTTTTCCACTGTTTGACCAGCACAATGACTTTCTGCCATGCAATCAGAGTTCCTGGGAACTTCTGTAGTACAAATAATGGGATTTGGGATGCTGTGCTACTCTTTGCTAGCTCCTGTATTTTTCAAGAAGAAAGGGAGACTGGGATTTTTCCTGGTCATGGAAGACAATTTACTTACTTCCTTTGTGTAAGTAACACTGAATCTGCTGATGAGGCAAATAACATAGGCTGGAAGGGTGTCTGAGTATGTGAATGTTATCTGTTAAATGAACAAAGTCCCATGCCTGTCAAAGCATGGGTTTCACTGTGCCTTCCAGTTCCACATCAACTCTGTTCTGCACCAGCAGCCTCATCTTTAAATGTGATCCTCGCTTTGCTGTGACATGGTGTGGCTCAAAAATATAGTGCTTTTAATCAATCCCTGGAGCATGGGTGCACATCCCCTACCGTATTGGCCACATCAAGTTTTTTACCAGTATATGCAGGGTACAGCCTGCTCCCTCTTGTTCCCTTTCCTGCATGCCCTTTGGTCTCTGTCTTATCATATGATACAGGTACTGGTGTCTCCCAGAGATATTCATGCTTGGTTATGCAGCAGGAAAGAAATTATACAGCCATGTATGATTATCATGTGATACTGGATGTCTGCATTTTCTTACGATGAGGGCCATGTGCCCCAGCCAGTGCTCCACGGATCGGAACGAAAGGATCCTTTGACTGCAAATATCAGGGCTATCTGACCACAAGGTTCAGTGCTAGTATTTCAGGACCAGTTCCTGCTTGTTTTCTGCAAACTTACAATTAGGTAGTGGTTTACTGTCCTGGAGAAATACCTATATTTCTTGTTGTTTCTCAATATTTGGTCAGTCCACACGTGGCAACAGAAAGGTGCTCTACCTCATTGCCTCAATGTGTGGAAAGGTTTACTGTAGACAAAAAGAAAAATAAAGACCTCAACATATCTCGCTCCAGTTTCCTAGAAATAGAGAACAATTAAAATATTAGTGTGTAAGCAATTAAAATAAAAAATTACTTTTAGCTATACAATATGTGTTGCAGAGTTTAGAGATGAAGAAATCAAGTCTGACTTGAACTTGCACTTTGACCTCACTGGGACCAGAACTGCATCCCAGTATATAGCAGAGCCTGTTTTCTTGAAAACTAGCCTGCCAGGGTATGGGTGTCAGCACTGAAATACATTCTGATTGATACATTAATTAATTCTATAAAGTAAAACAGCTTGTTTTGGCTTTTTTTTTTTATTTGAGTATATTTGCTCTTTGCATACTAACTTTTTGAACTGCTAGTTGAAAAAAGGGATTTGCCTCTCCAGAAACTTGTTGTTGGTTTTTTTTTTTTTTTCCTCCTAGTTATTCTGCCATCGGTTTAGCTTTCTTTTTCTCCTTTGCTAACTTAGATGGTGAAGATCGTTCTAAAGGGATTTCTGTTTTGAAAGAGTCAACTTTCAAAAATCCCTGAGGAATCAACCCTTCCATAAGCACAAATAAAATCTTTGTGAGCTGAATCCCCACTTCAGATCATGGCAAAGTACCCAAATCTACCCAAGTGGTATTGTGACCTTTGCAAACCATACCATATATTTCACACAACACACTCCTGAAGGTAGTGTTTGACTGATAAGTGTTTTTCTAGCTCCACTTCTATACCCACTTAAGATCTGCTGTTGGGGATATACACTGTAATTCACAGCGGGGTTTTTTGCAGTGTGCCCAGTGCTGTTCATGCTTGAGGGTTTTGCTTTTGACCTCACCACATATAGAATAAGGTCTGAGAAGTATGCAAGCTTTCTAACACTCTCAAATTAACTTATTTATATCGTCCCCCAACATTTGGTCTTAAAATTCTTCACATTTCAATACCGTGACTGTATTGGTTACTGTATCGGGGTAAGAAGTAGGAAAATCTTCCTGCTTTTTCCATTGTAAAAATGCCTCTTTCATTACCAAAGCGTTCGCTGTGCCCTGGCCAGGGAAGCATACTGAATGCCTGTTTGTGGAGAGCTTCACCATCTCAGCAGGTTCCCTGTATCCAGCTGGGCTGCAGGGTATAACGCCTAGCTGCTATTTGCTTTCAGAATTTCAGTTCCACTTGACACAAGTGCTTAACTTGTCCAAGAGGTGCTTTGTGCTGGCAAGTATTAGCAGAAGTAGCCAGGTATTCCCCAGGGCTCACGGGGTGAGCCTACCCAGCACAACCCAGAACTGAGCCCCTCTGGGTCCTGGCCTCGCTATGTACTTTCTTCCATGACTTGGGACAGTCTCTTTTTGCCAATGGCTTTGCCTCTAATCAACATCGCTTAATTTCACGTGCTTGATGTCTGGGTGCCAAGCTTGTGGCAGAACGCTGAGATTTTAGAGATGCTGATTTTTCTTCTGACGGAGAATGGGAGGGATCTCTCAGAAAACTGTGGGCATGGGAATGGTGTAAACCTAACTTCCACATGCATCAGTTCCCCCACGTGCGAAGGCAGAGAAATCGTACTCACTGTGCTACCAGGGCACTATAGAATTACATTGGTTACTGCTTGTAAAAGGCAGCAGGTTTCTTAGATCAATCCCGCTGCTGAGGTACAAAGTAATAGTACTTTTAGAGGAGGAAGAGGATTGCCTTTTGAGTTGCCATCTGCTCCTGGCCTGACTCCAATTGCTTCCTGGTGAGTAATCTGAAGGCAATTTTTTAGAATCAATTTTGTATCACGTTTTCACTATATGACATATGTAGCTCTAGGTTTTAAGGAGGGAGGGACAATCACCAGTAGTCTGCCTCCCACTGTAGAAGCAAATCCTCTAACTTAGGGGATAGTAATTAGACAGATTAATTGATTTGCTGTAAATATCCTTGCTGTATCGTCACCCCATTGTGGTTCACAGAATGAAGTCTGGGTGTTTTGGTTTTTTTTTTTGTTAATGGCATTCTCTAAATGATCTCATCCCTGAGGCATGGGTGAAATAAAGGTCAATTCAAATGCTTCCCAAACAATAACCAGTGTAAGAGGATCACCAAATCCTTGGGGGGAGGGGGGAGAACCTACAAAGCCACCAATGTAAGACCAGAAATGTCATCTGTCATCTTAGAACAAGGGCTGCGTGGAACAGAACACATACCCTTGAGGTGGGCACGGGCTCACAGAGGAGCCACATTCCT
>NW_010263349.1:6620-13230 GCF_000690775.1 Eurypyga helias
GGACCCTCAGTCCTGCTGAGGCCTTTTAGCCATCCATCAGCATCTCTTCATCTTCATGGGGTAGTGCATGTTAGAAAGGAGCTTGGTCAAGGAGAAAGAACTGATCTTGCCTGGTGGTTTTAAGTGTCCTGAAAGTCTTCTCTGCAATGGTATTTTCTGTTCAGTTTTACTAATCTTTTTGAGGTCCCAATGGCTTATGGTATTAGGCAGAAGTGCACCTTTATGCTACTAAGTTTAGAAAAATAGAATAAATGGCAGTTAAATCTTAGGCTGCCAGCGACAAGCTTGTCAGCCCCAAACTTCCAGCTATAGATGGTGAGAACTTCCTGAGGAGCACCAGTGGATCTCCTCTCAGCTGCTCTAGTAACTCCTGAAAGACTCCTTTAGACTTCTCACTGCCTGTGGACCTACACTGCTGCTGAAGATGAACATCTTGGCTACTATGTTCTACCACTTCTTTGGTTTTCTACTTCACATCTCATAAAGCACCAGAAGAAAACAAATAAGGGCAGCTTGGCCATAGTAACTTTACATTCTTTGATAGCCAAATGAACAGTCCCCAAAAATTTACTTCTCTAGAATGTTAGAAATCACACTAAGAATATTTAGAAATTATTTTCATACATCTGACAATCACAGAAAGGATGCCCTTTGACAAACAACGGCCTTCATAGTCTGAGAGGAGAGGAGGTCTGCACTTTATCAGGAGAGCAACTACAGGACAGTCCCTTCTGCTTTGAAAGATCGCTCTCTTAACAAAGGATGTATATCACAAGGAACCATTTGTCCTCCAAGTTTTTCTCTATGATACAGATAAATAAATGCCTACTCCTGATCAGACAATCTGAAGTGCAAGTCACATCAGTATTTGTAAACAAGGAATGTGGCTTCTGCTGACAGAGACATTCTCTGAGCACACCTACCATATTCGGCCTTGTACAGACACTGGGAGAAGAAGACAGATCTGGCCATTTTCTTCGTACAATTAGATTAGATGAGCCATAACGGGGAGGAAATGTAGTTTAAAATCTCTTCTTCGCTTGAAGTGATATACCCTTCCAAAGAAATTGGCCCTCTCCCCAGGTTGGTGATATTCTGGCATGAGATTCTTTGTCTGTCTTTTTAAAATATTTTTGTGTTAAATCATTAACTGAGAAGAGCGAGAAGAGTTAAAACAGTACCTACCAGTTACAACAGTATGTAGTCAAGCTTTCTTACCTTGGAGTGTGAAAGTCAGGTCTCTCCTGCCCTAGAAGGGTGTGCTAACAGCTAAGCCTCAGGGTCATTCTCATGATCTCTCCTTGGCTGATTAAATATTTTTCCAAACAAAAGAAAAACATTTAGATGGGAGAACAACTTCTCACTCCTCTCACATAGTCAAATAAATAGGCAAGACCTGTAGAATATATAATTTTAAATCACTGCAGACGCTACTTGTGTTTTAACGTGAGCTCTCAATACTCTGCGTAAGCAGCCTACCCCCTGTTTGCTATCGACGGAGCTGGGGCATCTTCTCCTGCCAGCTGATTTCTAAGAAACTTTTGGCTTAATTGGCTAAGGAGAGTTCGTAAGAGATTACAACTTTATGACAAGGGATTAATTTGGATGATAATGAAGTGTACTATTGTCTGTGGCAAATTTTTTTTTTTTTGTAATTTCTGCAGCAGGAAAGCAAAATATTACTTTCTTTGGACACAGCATCCTAAGTACAAGAAGTCCAGCCCAGACTTGAACTGACCCTTAGACATCTGTGTTTTGCTTAATTAGAGCCTCATGACGGGAATGTCCTCAAAATTTCATGTTGGCCTGGCTGGAGAGCGGTGTGACAGACGAACTGGCTGTTGTAGAGGGTGCTGGTGCCTGCGGAACACAGGGAGAACCTGCCGAAAGCATACCTCAGCTCCGCATCCCCACCTGGCAAGCCAGCTAAAGGCATACCGACGCCTCGCGAGGCTGTCTTGTACCGAGGCGCACTCTGATTCAGGGGATGCTGGGAGCTGCACACAGCTCAGCGCACAGGCCGAGGGAAAATCTGGTTTGGGGCCAGTACAGCTGAATTGCTGTGTCTCTTCTCTCAGCCTGGTAAATCTACCTCTGTGCAATCCCTTCTTCTTTGCATCAGCATAAAGATTCTGGTTTTCGGATGGCAACAGCTGGAAGACCCTGCTACAGCAGTGGTGAAAACATGCTCCTAAAACCTATAGCATGTCAGGCAAGTTAAAGCATTGACGATTTTTTTTTTGGTCTTTACTTTTATTTTATTCCCTCTCATCCCCCCAGGAACCCAGAAAAGACTCAGGATGAAGCCACAACACGGTCGCACTAAGCTCTCTAAGAGTTTTGCCACTGACTGTAGCGTGGCTGGATTGCATTCTGAGTCACAGTTCTCGTTGCGTTCTCTCCTCCTCTGTGGCAAAGCTGTGAATGAGCCCTACATGTTTTGAATAAATCCCGATTTCTCATGTCAAAAATGAGAATATATAGTATAGCTTGAACTGAATCTCCTCCTATTGCAGTATAATTTTAAATTTTTCTTCCCATCTAGTGTTATCTGGCATCCTCGTTGAAAACTTATTATGCATCTGGAAAGCAGCTGACTTTGATTTGGAATAAGCAGAACACTTTTAACATGTAACTTCACTTAACGTCTTTGAAGTCCAAAAGTACCCATTTTCTTTATCGCTTTATCGGACCTGAGAGAACACAGCAATTTATAGTTATTAATGTTGAATTAGTCAATGTGCTAATTGCAGGGCTAGTATTGGGAACAGATGTGGGTTTTGTAGAAGGGTGGGCTGAGTGTATTCATCTCTTTACTGCTGTTGCTGTTTGGATCATCAGTGTTCCTTAAAATTCCCTTCTCCTCTCTACCACCTTGTGTAACTGCTCTATTTTGTACAGCCCAGGAAGAGCACATCTTTCTCACTGGAGCTGAGGACTCCATCTCAAATTACAAAATGTCCCTGACTATTCAGCCTTTTGAAAAAAGCTGTAAATAGAGATATAACTTACCTAGCAACAAAAAGTAGATCTCCACAATGTAGTCTATGAACACAGTGAGTTTATTCAGCTATGGTCATGCCATAGCTCTTCTTTTTCTGTTGCTAGTCTTTTAGAGACAGACTAGAGAAAAAGTCTTTTCTATACTCAGCTAATGTTAAGCAATCCTCTTGATAACAACTGGGCAGAAGATGAGCTATCTAAACTTCTAAAATTAATTGGTAGAGTTCCTGCTGGGTCAGGAAAGAACAGAATCAAGTGAATACTGGGGGAAAAACATAAAGTTTTGAAAATGTCAGTCTTTTAGTGAATATTGAAATACAATCTGTATCCTTTAGCTCATACAGCTATATTTAGTGAATGTTTTTATAAACATGTTTAGTTTCTTTCTTAGCACTTTCCTTTCCCCTTTCAGCTTTCAGTCTCTGCCATACAATGATAAATAAGTATAATGGAAAAGGATGCAGACAAAAAGGAAGGAGAATATTTTTTTCTCCTATTTTAAATTAAAAATATTTCTTTTTTTTTTGATAGCTTTTAAAAATATTTGAAACATTTGCTTCAACTATAGTAAAAGCAACAGAAATATTGAGTTGGTTTTGTTCCAGATTAAGCCTTATTAAAATTCTAATGTGTTAGAAAACTTCCTGTCTATTTAAGGTGAAAAACCTTGTCCATGACAAAAGAAACTTATTACCATTTCAAAGGTTGGTCAGCATTTTGGCCGATATATCTACTAGGTAATAAAGATCATGTTGACCCTTTTTTGATCACTGAAGTCTTTTATCAGGGCATTCATACCAGCTAAAGATGATGCTCAGTGCTGACTTTCATATAGTGCTTTCATGAAAGTGCCTTTGAGAATGAAAGCGGTGGCCAGATTCTGATCTCTCCTCTTCAGATCTTCTGCTACTGGATTTTCATTTCCTAAATCAACGTAATAGAAAAGAAAATTATGCCATTCTCCGAATATATATGAAATCTAAAAATGTTTCTAAAGAAAACATCATATCTACCAGACAGTTCCATTAGTCAATTTAATAAAACTTTAAAATGACCTTTCTCTCTCTTGGAGCTAACTGAATTGTAGACTTCAGTGTCCTTTGGATAAATTCCAAAAAGGAAAGTCACCTGCAGAGTTCAAGTCTCAGTGGAAAGCAAACCAAGTCCACTCTTCTTGAACTCTATCTGCCATTTATTATTAGGTCCTGAGTCTTCAACAGAGCACTAAATAGACAGAGAATGACTATATTCTGCTTATATTTCAGACCTGTTTCTGAAGCCTTAACACATGAGAAACTTAGGTTAATGTAAGTTTTCTGAGGAGAAAAAACAGCGAAGAGGGCATTTTGTGTGCTTTCCTGATATTTTGAGAGTAGTAAATTGGGGAATAGAATGTTGGTCTAAGCCCAGTTGTATCACCAGCTCTGAGCTCTGTAGCTGTGGCGTAGCAAGGACCCCTCCAGCTAGGAGGGACTGCACACCCTCTCCTCATCTCCGCCGGTGCCCTCGATCCCCCTGAGCATGGATGGGGAGCCTCATTATCCTTCCATCAGAAGGACTGACCATCAGAAGCCAGTGGGATCGGCCTTCTCTAACCTGGACCTTAACCACAGGAAAACAAAATACCTGGGCTTTACCCCTCTAGTTTCCCTTCAGCACTGGATTCTGCACATCGCGGTTGTAAGGGTGGTCTCTGGTTTTAGAGGTTAAATGTGCAAAGTGCCTTTGAGGCTGAGGTAGCAGGATTTTGGGGATGAAGAGGGGGATGTCTTGGAAGGCGGGAATCCCTACCATGCAATCCTGCCGGCGGCTGGCTGGCTCTGTAGCGCCGGCCCAGTTACGCAACCTCTCTCCTCTCGCTCCTCGCTTTTTGAGGACACCCTGTAACACTGGGCTGTAAACTGATATTCTAGGGTGGAAATACTAGGGATGACAAAGTATAACCATTTCATTGCGCAGCTGAAGAATGTAGCAGGGCAAATAGCATTAAACAGTCCGTAGAAGAGGCGTGTGTTGAAGTCCTCGGCCGTGCCGGCGGCAGCGGGCTCTGTGAAAGCAGCAAGGACCAGACAGCTGTTGTACAAACCCTGGTCAAATCGTGCAGGTACGGCGGCAAAGAGGCTTTCTCCTCACAAGGAGCCACAGGGAGGAGAAAAGGGGTGGGTGATGGGTACAAGCTGCACTCAGAGGTGTTTCATTTTGGTGTAAGAAAGGCATCTTTTATAGCGAGGACCAAACAATGTCCCCAGTGATGTGGCGGAGTCCCCATCACCGAAGCTTTTCAAGACGCGGCTTGACAGGGTGCCGGATAGTCTCATCTAGGCTCCCCTTCCCATGAAAAGCTGGACCAGATGATCTTTGTAGGTCCCTTCCAAGCTGGACCGCTCTACCAGTCTACAATTTATAGATGCAGAAACTAAGCGCATGGGGCTGTCCCAGGGTCTGGCAGGTAGTAGGCAGTAGGTTAGCAGCAGAGAGGATGCAGCTTCTTCTCCAGCCTCCAGGGCTGGACCCCCAAAACGCCCTATCAGGAGTGAACAATGCCCCACAGAGAGGTCAGGGCAGACCAGCCTGGTGGTGGGAAGAGAGGGGTGAAGGAGAGAGCTGGGAAGTGGTGGTGAATGGAGCAGGCTCCCAAAGGGCTGGGCCTGGGCTGGCTGGGTGTTCACGGTGCTGCCAGGCCGAAGAGCAGTGCTCAGCACCCTGTCCAGTGGGGGTGGTGAGTGGGGACGGAGGAGGGAAGGCTGGGGAGAGGCCAGGAGGCTGGCAGGACGAGGAGGGCGAGCAGCAGAGCGGGGTGAGGTGACACGCACGGGGAAAGCCTGCAGTGACAGGACAAGGGGTAATGGGTTTAAACTGAAAGGGGGGAGGTTTAGATTAGATATCAGGAAGAAGTTCTTCCCGGAGAGGGTGGTGAGGCACTGGAACAGGTTGCCCAGAGAAGCTGTGGATGCCCCATCCGTGTAAATGCTCAAGGCCAGGCTGGATGAGGCTTTGAGCAACCTGGTCTAGTGGAAGGTGTCCCTGCCCATGGCAGGGGGGTTGGAACTAGATGGTCTTTAAGGTCCCTTCCAACTCAAACCATTCTGTGATTCTCTGAAAGCGGAGAGAGCATTTGTGGAGTTGGACAGGGAGAGTGGGTGCTGAGAAGATGGTGAGCTCAGAGCAGGGCTGGGAACACAGGGATGGGGAGGGCAGGCTGAAAACAAAAAAATTCCTTCAAGTACAGCAAAGAAGAGCCACGGAGGAAGAAAGAGCAGGAGCAAGGAAGGTGTCATGTTACATTTCAAAACAGATTCGGCCGGCGCGCTCAGTCGCAATGCTCCCATCAGCGTGCATCTATCCGTCTTCGGGGGAAAAGCCCAGAGATCTCTCCCGCTTCGCCTCGGTTTCCTTTTATAGCGCTGCGACCACTTCTGCCGAGAGGTGTTTTTGGCGAGCAGAGTACTGCTCTCCCCCCGCAGCGCGGTGCAGCTCGCACGCTTTCAACCCTCATCTCCCGGGGAAGCGCGCAGCTCCGCTTCCCAACGAGCTTTTCCGCAGTCCAGCAGCGATTGCTGGGAACGGCGGCAAAGCGCCGGTGACCCGCAGAGCGACGCTCCCGGGG
>NW_010263350.1:0-12466 GCF_000690775.1 Eurypyga helias
TGGCTGGCCTGTAGTTCCTGGGATCCTCCTTTTCTCCCTTTTTAAAGATGGGGGTTATGTTTCCCCTTTTCCAGTCAGCGGGAACTTCACCAGACCACCACGGCTTCTTGAATATGATGGAGAGAGGTTTTGCAACCCCATCCACCAGTTCTTTCAGGACCCACAAATGTATTCCATCATGTCCCCTATGGACTTGTGCCCCTTCAGGTTTCTCAGATGTTCCCGAACCTGATCCTCACCGACCATGGGTGGCGCTCCATTCTCTCAGTCCCTGCCCTTGCCTTCTGTGACTCAAAAATTACCTTGGTCATGTCTATTCTGTCAAAGTGGCCTTTGTGTGGTGTTGGCCACTTTGCTGTACTTTTTCCACAGAATTACTTGAAGCACCAGAGCTATGTGAAATGTGTGCTGTGACAACACGTGCCGCTCCTGCCTGCACCCACTTACTCTGCAGGGAGAGCCTCATGCAAAACAAGTGGCTATCAAAACACGTTTAATTGAATCCAAGAATCACAGAACAATTTAGGTTGAAAGGACCTCCAGGGATTATGTAGTACAGCCTCCACTAAGCACAGGGCAACTAGGAGGGCTAACTAGGTCAGGCTGTCCATGGCCATGACTGCCAGACTCCTGGTTGGCATCTTGTTATGTACTCACTGTATTCATGCAACCCTGAGCCCAGATTTCCTTTATGACTCTAGCGTTAAGGACTTAAATGCTCAAAAGGATCATATTGACCTCCATCAGAATAATAAAATGCTGCAATCAAACTAATATAAGCCAGACCAACTCATCAAAAATTCCTACATATTAAAAGAAAGTATTAATCAGCTATATTAAAATAAGATGTGGATGCATTGATTGACTTCACTGTAGTAGGTACTTGGGCATGCACTTGAAGGGATTCTGCAGAAGCCTGCAGAGGAACTAATCCACCTTTCATCTCAGCATCTGTTTTCAGCAGAGGGCAATAAGTAATACATGAGACTCCTCTGAAGATAAACTAACAAATCAGAATAGATAGCAAAATGTTCTTTGAGATGAAGATAATATTCAGTAGCCTCAAGGCAAGGAATGTATTTTCAGTGCTGAGAGAAATAAAAACTACTACTTATAGAAAGCAATTCATGCAACTACAAAGGCCATAAAGAAAATTGTGGTAGCAAGGAGGAATGTGCTCTCCAAAGGTGAGTGACAAAACATACAAAGCAAGTTCAGTGACATTATTAGATGAAAGACAAGAGCTGGCTATATGAGAAGAGTCTTTAAATACAGTGAGAAATGAACTGTTATGTTGGAAAAATATGAAGAAAAAGCCATCTGAAACAAGTAGGTGAACATGACAAAGTGTTCCCTTGCCCAAGGTGAATGGAGTGAAACTTCTGAGCTGACAGAGAGAGAAGCATTGGGCAAACTTACTAGACCCTTCCATCATTGTTGAGTTTACTCTCAACCTTCTTCAGCAATAATTAATGCGTTTTTGGGTACTAAAGTGTTCATATGAAGCTGGTTTTGTACCACATGGATAGAACAACACTCTTGGGTAGTGGCGGTGCAATCCACCAGCAAACCTGTCCATATCACTTCAGTAAGTGTTTGCAATACGAAAAGTGCCAATGAACACTGGGGATTTTACTCAAGGAGAAGACCGTGATGTTTAGAAATCAATACACTCAAGTGGCGTTTGTCAAGAACCTACCGATCTAAGACCAGGGGAGGTGAACACGCAGGTATCCTGCCCCAGCAACCAGGTGCTAAACTCAGTCCTGACCAGAGTTTACTGTGGGTTTACAGAGGGAAAAGTTTTGCCATGACACTCCAATGGATAGAAACCTGGTGATAGGGGAATCTGAAATAAAATAATTTGAAGTTTCTCCACATGCAAGCTTATTTGATTTACTCCAAATTGAATTTGGTACACATCCAAATCTAAAAGCTTATCCGTTCCATCCCCAGATTTCATATGAATAGATGTCATCTAAAACTTACGGTTCATTACCAATTTGGGGAAAGTTTAGATGTTGTTATAGTTATTATATCATCCTAACTGACCCTTCCATCCCTAAGTATTAATCTCCAATGTGTTTATATGGTTGTTACTCAAGGTATAGTATTTAATTTGAAACTCTCTTCAGCAATACAGAGAGGAATTCATTCCTGTGCTCTATCTTTGTGCCTAATCAACTCCTTTCAACACAGAATCTTATTAGCAAATCCCTTGAGGAACAGTTCTTGTTTGTGTTGAAAGTAAAATAAAGTTCTTGTGAATTCAGTGATAATCGTTTAGTTACATGCCACATTTTATGAAGGGCATTATCTCTAATACATGTCATTTCAAAAAGACTGGAATATTCATTTATTTTGGTAGTGAAAAATGAGTTCTAGGAAATGACAAAGATTTGTGATTACTATGTTGATCGGACCCTATTCCAAATTGTCTGAGATAAGAAGAAAAAAATCCGTCTAGTTTGAAGGGAAATTAAAAAGATCATAACCTGATGAGTACCTAAATGAACTAAAATGAACCTAACTGAACTAAACCAGCTCAAACTTCATGTAGTTTAGACAAAAGGTCACAAAGAATGGACGATGTTTTGGATTTTCTCTTTGCTAAAATGGGAGATTCAGAGGCTAAATGGGCCAATATGCCTTTTTGTTATACCTATATCTTTCTTGTCTAATTTTTGATATGTTCTTAAAGGTTCTTCTAATGCTGGATAATCTACCATTTCTATAGGAAATCCCTTAGAGTGTTTAAGAGGCATGTACACAGCATCTCATTCTTTATCCGTTTTGCAGACCTCTGAAAATTCGGTGTAAAGTGAGTTCTCTCACTTTCAGCCAAGAAGAAACTGTAGAATTTTCTGAGACTCCCATTACCCCACCAGGTTTGATGGGGACAATATCTACTAGCTGTGGTTAGAGGGGAAATCCATGGAATTTACTAATGAATTTACAGCCTAATGAATGCTGTAACTTCAGATTCTTGTGTATTTAGGAACTCAGCAGCCAATGATTTATGCTAAATATGGGAACCTAAAGTCCCTTTTGTTTCTCATTACAGTGTGTGACTAGACCAAGTTCTGTATTCCTTGCACACATGCAGGTAAAATTCTTGCTGGTATTGACTAAGATTTTGTAGATGAATATAATATTTGATGGGCATATAGCAGGTAAACATTAGCTACGGGGGCTGCTCCGTCACATCTTGCATTGATTTTTTTCCATCTGATCTCTTCAGGCAATCCATCCATGAACTCAGTTTTGAGAGCTGAAAGATGTGTTCAGCTGTCAGCTTTTAGCTTGGCTCGGTGTAGACGTTGCTCCGACACTCAATTATTCCCTAACCAAACGACCTACAAAGCAGGTGGACATGACCTTTGAAAATAATCCTTTTACAGAGACCTGTGAAGATGGAATATGGACTTGAGTTACTTGACCTGATTTCATCAGCAAATACTGATTTATTGAAATGACAACATTTTACAGAAATACAGCGGTTTCGGTGGAACTTTCACTAATTCACAGGCAGGACCCTGGGGGAACTTGTTGCTTGTAGACGATCTCAATTGACTGCTCGGAGGTAATCCTTCTCTGTTATTCCAAGACATCCCGACCCATGTCTTGGAGGCAAATTCTTCCTCCTAGTTGCAATGACAGTAGGTACACCAAGGCTCCCAGATCACTTCCTGTGTTTAATGGATCTTTGCCGTGGAGGTAAGATCTCTGGTTCCAGCTAGAAAAACTACCCATCTGTGCAAACATTCTGCAGTGCTGAGGTCTGGATCCACATCACCCAGCTTCCAGCATGCTGGGGAGGGTCAGAGCTAGGACTGCAGCTGTCTTCATCTGTACACTGAAATTCATCCTGGGCAGGCACTTTCAAGGAGCAATACGACCCATCTAAGGTCGGAATCTGACTATGGAAGCATCAGTTCTCTCCACTTACCATGCGACATGACTGCAATCTGAAATAAGGTGCAGCTTTAGGTACGTAAATGTAGGTGTTGTGGACTGAGACCAAATGAACTTCAATGAGAACTGCCTCTTGGGAAATCTCTTTAATGACAATTTTGCTAACAGCTGCCTTGGTATAGCTATTCTCAGATTATTTTAACACTTTCTATGTAGAGTATCATCTTAAATTCTTATAATAAATGAATTGTAACTTGTGTGACCTTCCATACCAATATATTACCAGTGACTATATTAATGATTTACCATATCAAGCTGTCTGTGGAATTCAGTGCAGTGTGCTTCAGTCCAAGTAAATGGCAAGACTGGACCCAAATTATACCCACATACATATATAATGTATGAGAAATCCTAAATTTATTTGGATACATTCAGGGAAGCTGAACCCTGCAATGATTAATCTGCAATAAACCAGCAATTACTGTGCATGCCACTCCTCGGAGAGGGGAAAAAATCTTGGCTGTAAGAAGTATTTAAAAGCAAAATGGATCAGTTGCTAAGTAGTTGCCAAGATCTGAGCCTGAAATCAAACCCCTTTAAATGCTAAGGAAGAGAAATAAAGATCGTAATTATTTACACAATACTTCTTGTGTTGGGCTTGCCCCTGTGGCTTTGTTGCTGAAAATGGGGGTGAAATTAAAAATCTGTGTCCTGACTGGGATGCTTTGCAGGAGTATGTCTTTGAAAGCAGGACTGCGTACCCCACAGCCGAATCACTGGCCGGAGGGCTCCAAGGGATGAACAGAGCTCTCCAGCTTCCAGGCGGTATCCCAAACTCAGCAGTGTGACTCCCCCTGATTTTTCCTTGTGTGTTTAATGAGCTGCCCATGCTGAGCTTTCCTCCCTCTTCCCTTCTTCCCTCCAAGAGGATATCAAGGTTGTAAAAGAGCAGAACATGAATAGTCAGCTAATCAAATCAGCGAACGCTGAAAAGGTCAGAGCCGTTGTGGGAGGGTGTTGACTTTCACAAGCTGTCACAGAAGGGAACTGCAGCATTTGAACAATACGCAGAGAATCCAACACAGATTTGAAAGGGAAATACGGATCGCTGGCACTCTGGGTGCTGAACTAGCAGGAGCAGCAAGGGACAACCTCATTGATCACATCCTCACGGCTCTTTATTCCATCATTTGAAAGCCCAGGGCCCGGACCCCCCGTTGCTGACATGTTGCTGCACACCAGCAGAATTCCAGTAACTTCCTGGTGTGACCCTTGCTGGCACCAGACTGCTGTTCTGCCTCCAGACCCAGACCCCAGTCCCATTGCCCAGCTCCAAACTGAAACAATTCAGGGAGTGCCATATGGAATTTACTTATTGATGCCGTTTAGTTTCCCCAGCACAGCCATAACTCTCAGAAACTACTTTGTGGGGAGCTGGGGAATGACTATTTGCCACAACGGGTGGAAGATGAGAGTGAGGGCTTGTGTATTTTTAGCTAACACATTATTCCTGGCATTCCTTTGGAACAGACCCAGTTGCTAAAGCCTCTGTTCATCCATCTAGCTTCCCTGTTTAAATACAGCCTGCCTTTTCTCATCTGTTCCTATCTTGGCTGGTGGTTAGTCACTGAATCACTTTGTTATTGAGGAATAAATGGGGAAAAAGAAACAGACTGTTAAAAATCTGAAGTTCTCCCCTACCTGGAGATCAAAGGGTAGAAAAGTTGACATATTCTGAAGTTCCCTGGCAATAGTGTTAAGGGAAGACAACCAGGAAGCCATCATTGGTTTGGTTGTTGTTGTTCTAATAAAAGACTCTATGATTGACCTCTCTGCCTAGAGGAAGTAACAACTTGCACTGAAAGGCTCTACCACATGCAGCTAAATTTCACCTTACAGAGTTTAGCTGAACAGTTTAGCCTAAACTAAGCTTGAGCGAAACAGCTTAGTCTGAGCAGTTCTGGAATCAGGCTGTTCATCACACTGTGTGTCTTGTTTCAAAGCAAAGGACAGCTTTATTTCTGCCGGGCGTAATGGGTAAGCCCCTGTTTGCCTAAAAAGTTACCGGATAATGACTAATACATGTGTGTTTCTCTTAACGGATTGTTCTTAATAACCTGTCTAATATAGGATCCATGACTGATATTCACAAATATGTAAGCACTAGAAGAGAAAAACTATTCAAAAATGTATATTTAAAAAAACCCATCCCACTTTTTTGACAAGTACACCTCCAAAATTAAAAATACAGACCACTTCTGTATAAGGTTTTCCTCTGAAAACAAGAAAAACTTCTGAACTCTGCTGAACTCAGACTTGTGTTTCTGGGCAAATTCTGAATTCTCCTCATTCTTTTAATTCTGGCTTAGTCTGCTGAAGATGACTTGATCCAGGGTCAATGTCTGACAGAAGATGTGCAGAAATGGTAGCGACCCCTTGCATTTTGAGTAACCTAGCTTTCTTCATGCCTCCCATACTGATGGCTTTGTGTGCTCCCTGTTCTTGCAGCCGCCTCCTTTGGACCAGGAGGGCAGGACCCTGCCTGCCCTGGAGCTGATGCCAGCATCCCTCTCCAATGCCTGCTGGGTGGTGCTTAGCTGCATCTCCCCACCTCGTGATCTGGGGACATCACCTACACTTACGCATTAACTAACCCCAGAAGCAGAAAACCGTTTCCTGATTTTGTACTTCTTGGCCTAATATGTATAACATCTAAGGTTTATTCAGTTCCCGTGTCTTGTAATACTGCAGTTTGAGTCATACCAGCCTCTGCACTGCCAGCTGAGCCACGCAGTGCCTCCAGCTTGGCTCAGTGATGTTCCTTCCTGGGTCCAGCTGCGTGTTGCTGGGGAAAAGAGCGAAGCAAGGTCCGTGTTGTGGAGCAGACACAACAAAGTCTGCAACATTAAAACTTGTTTCCCTGTACCTGTGAATCAGAACATTTCCAGCATTTAAACATGCACAGTTCTTAAAAAAAACCTTCCTGAGCTGGTGTTAGTGATCTTTCAGGAAAGATAACCAGATCAAAACACATTCTGTACCATGAGGTACTCTGTCCTCTGGCCAGTTTCATTAACACTCCTGTAAAGCAGTAGTGATGCTGTTGAAATCAGTGTATCAGCTTCAGGCCTAAGTACTGAGGCAGAGGAAAGGTAATGCATTATTCTAAGATAAACGGCAAATTAGGAGTAAGCTATAACCTTGACAGCCCTTTAAATTCTGAGTCTTGGTTTAGATTCATCACATTTCTGGCAAAATTCCTCCCTGTGTCATCCAAAATCATTATGTCTCTGTCCAGACAATGAAGCCCTGTAAATCAGAGTGTAAAATGTTTTGCTTTTCCATTTGCCTTTTTTTTCCCCTGAATATTATTTGTGCACCCAGAGAGGAAACAGCTGCTTTTCCTTTGCTTTCTTTTCTTAAAGGGTTGCAGGTAAACAGAGAACAGGATAAATATATAGAAGTATTTGTTGAATTTTTTCAGGCAAACAATTCCCTTTAGGGGCGTAAAAGATATCCTGCCGTACATGGCATTACCTCCTTTGTGCCTTCAAAAAAAAGAAGTGATGACAAATTTGCTAATCCTTCCTCATCCCTGATAACTTAAGGCTTGCAAATGCAGGAGCTGCTTAGGGTAAACTGGGAGTGTGTGCTACAGGCACCTGAGTTAACTTTAAATAAAGGGGCTGGGGCCCAGCTATTATGGCCAGGCACACTGTTTGTCTTAGAGGAGACGTTGTGGGTAGTTGCTCTTGAGCCTGGACAAAATTATTAGAGCACCTCTGCTAAAAGCTACAGCCTAGGTATGGTGGTATGGATCCAGAGATCCCAAATCCCTGATGTTTCCATTAGGTCCCTCCATGCTATGGTTGTGCTGCTCTGGTCTCTGCTGTAGACCAGGAGCATGTTCTCAAGGAGGACTGACTGCAGGTGGGAGACTCCAAGCTTGCTTTCCAACAGAAGATGTATGTGCCTGCTGTAAGAATGCATGAATTTTGTTAAACTGGTACCTCTGAACAGAGAAAATGCCCTTCTGAAAGGCTGTGGGCTTCTGGGCAGGCTGTTGCTCTTCTTGATCGCTCCCACAGCCTTCTCCTTGGGATGCTCTAACATCTACCTTGCTGCAGGTGATAAAGCTCTCCATTCAAAAACCCCCAAGAATATCATACTGTGTTCTGTATGGTGATAATGTAGGTGTGGGAAATAGCAGGGCTTGCTTGATTTGCATATGCTAAAATGCTGGTGTTTTTCTTTGATCACTCTTTTTTAGCCTTATTAAAAACCTAGTTTTAAATAAAGCCTGTATGCCATTTTTGCCCTGAGCTGGTGTTATCACAAAATGACTGTCCGGGGCTACCCTGTCTTCCACTTTTTTTGAAGTGGGAGTTTTTATCCGACAGTATGTGAATAATGCTGGGAATGGAGCAGCTCATCACAGCCCGTTAGCTTGCACTAAAAATTTTTCTCCATCGACAGCTTTTTGACTAAGCTGTGGCTTGAATTTAAAACAGTCCAGTGACTGTGCTGTTTGCTTCGCTGAGATGGTTTTTATTAGTGCTGCAGGATAAGGGGGGCAGGGTCTTTACAAAGGTATTTTCCATTGATTCAGTGTGAGCAGAGTTGGTGGAGGGACAAGAGCTTCCGAAATCCCTCTTCTCCTACTCAGACTCTGAAGGTTCAGGTACATCACGCGCAGGCACCAAGCTCAGATTAATAAAGCTTTTGGTTTCCATCCTTTACAAAATGTAACATCCATCATATTGGACAACATTTCCTTGTAATGAAGGGTGCTTGCAAAGAGTCTTGGACCTCTGTGTTTTGGCATCATTTATTTTGAAAAACAAACACTAATATCCTTCTGACTCAAAGAAAAACCCCGCAAAATAAAAAAACCCACCAAAGCCCAAGGAGAACAACAGCACAAGGAGATGTTCACCAACACATCTTAGAAATAGAACTTCCCACAAAAAATAATCTTCTGATTGATTTGGCTAATTGGTAAAAATACCTTTTCTACTCATCTTGTGTTGCAGCAATTCCAAGTAGATCAACCTTCCCCTGGGTTTTCCTTGCCTTGAAGAGGCCTTGGGGCACAGATGTCATCATACAGACCTGCACCTGGGCTCTCTCCTGGAGCACCAGTTAAGCTCGACAACAATCCCTGTTATCCTTTGCTTTCTTTTGCCTGTGTGATAAGACCACTGATGGCACTGGAAAGCAAGCTAGCCTGCAGCAGGACACAGATGAGGTGGGGTTTTTCTCAGGGGAAGGCTTGACCACTCTGACGGTTCCCACAAGCCCTTCTTTTTCCTGCAGCATTATTATCATGGCAGCATGGGCAGATGTGTTCCTTCCTGTAAAATCCTTCCAGCACTGAGCAATTTTTGATTTTGTGATTAGAAAAAGTGAAAATGTTTGAACCAAATTGAGTGGAGCTGTGCTCCCCATCACTGCCCTTTTCTCTGAGCTCAGCCCAGGGATGAGCCTCCTCAGCGCCAATTTCTTATCTCGCAAAATGGGGTTGAAGATGATTCCTGCCTCCATTTAATTAAGAACCAAAACAAAACAGAAAAAGCCACAAAACAACAATAACAACCAACAAAAAAACCAAAACTTGAATCTGAACTAGATGTGTAAGTTGTGCAAGTTAGTTTTCTAGTTCCCCACAATGTGCTAGGGTACCAGAATGACAGTCTTAAACACCCAAGAAAATAGAAAATGGTGTGTATGTACCCCATGCATCTAATTCTAGCAATTCATATTCCGTGGTAGCCAAGGAGATGAGATTTGTAGAGAAGGCTTGCAAAGTCAAAATGGTATTGCTATGCTAATTAATTTTAATTGAGCCCAAATAAATCTCTCCCTTTTTTTTTCAGACAAAAAGAGATTTAATGTCTCTCTTCCCCCAATTTCTCTGCAGAACCTCAATGGAAATATTCCGTTGTATGCATTTTTTTTCCTACACATGAGGAGGATTTATGAAAGGAAGAAAGTTCCACAAATTGCCATGCGGAGGAAGCTTTTCTTCACCCTTTCCTGAGCACAGTCCTGTTCTCCCAGGAGCTGCAATAACTCTGTCACAAAAGTGGCAGCTCACATTTCTGAAACAACACGTCTTTTCCTCCTGCCAAATTAGCATTTTCTCTCATTACTGCACCCCTCAAGAAGAACGTTTATAATCGTCTGTTCCAGGGCTGCTCATCCAAGAGCAATACAGAGAGTTGTACAACAGCTGATGCTCGAAGATTGTTCACATGTCTGGAAAGGTGACTGTCACACAGGCATCCTCACTGGTGATTTTGAAGAACTCCTTTGTGTTACACGTATGGTTGGACTCCAAATGGATGCTTTATCATGGGGGTGAACGAGTGTGCATGTTTTTCCCATGCGCATGAAGTCACCCTCACCTGGATGAGGGAGAACCACACCAGTGCCCAGTGCCACCACACAGGTAGTGGCTGAGTGTCTTTTTATTTCTGCTTTGCATAATGTCATCAATTGGGTCAAACTGGAGCCTAGTGAAAGCAGTGGGATCACAGTTAAACATTAGCTCAACCTTTCCAGGATTCCCTTGTTAATTTTGTCCTGTTATACTCGTACAGAATTACAAAAAATGGACAGATGCTATAGAACTAGATTAAAAATAACGGTTTATCTTTTAAATGTGGAAAATCGTTGTGCAAATCATTGTCTTGATAAGGAGTGTCAAAGCAGAGCCCATCTCGGTGACCTGCAGAAATATGTCCTTCCAACGCTTAGGTTAATACTCCCCCTCTTTTGCCAATCAATTTATGTAAGAGGTTACAGGGTACAGTTTCGCAAACACTTCTTTAGGTAATAAAACTGGTTTAAGGAGGTGAAGGTGGTGTTCCCTCTCTTGCAGTGCCCAGCAGCAGCAGTATCATCAGGTAAACCAGATCGGTTTTGACCCAAGAATAGTGATTATTGGTAATCCACACCCATCTAGGTAGTACAGGTCAACCTGTGACTGCGCAAATATGTCAGCTCCCAAACGGTTAGCCCTCTACTAGTCACTGCCCTCTCCTGACGACTGTCTTTACGGGGATGCTGCTGGATTTCCCGAGCAGTGCTGTCCTGGCCACAGGTATTTCCAGAGAGCTACTGCAGAGCTGGGACTGCACCCAGAGCCTGGCAGTATGGGAGAGCAATAGGTTTCCCTGTAGAGCTGGACAGGAAAATGCCACTAGGTTTTAAAGTAATTTCAAGTCTTATTCAGTGAAGAGAAACATTGAAACCTTATAAAACTGCAAGGATTTGTGTTAGCAAATGAGCATCTCCGCTTAGGAAGGATGATATGGAGAAATAAGTGCTTTATCTGTGGTATTTCAGGAGGCAATCAGCCTGGTTTACAGAGATTCTTATTGCAACCTGGGACAGCTACAGACCACTGCAATCCAAATAATAATCACCAGTAGTAAGGGCCTGGGGAATCAGTCTGTTCATGGAAAAACAAGCTCCTTTGAGAATGAAAGTGGAGAAAAAGCAATGCACCATGCAGCTGGAAAAAGCAAAGCACAGTTTATTGGAAGAACTGTAATCCAGGGATGTTCTGATCTAGGAAAAAGCATTACGGAATTGTAGGAAAGAGCCCAGGCTGAAGACCATGCAAGTCTGTGCTGAGTCCAGGTACAGATTTTTTGCATGGCACTAAAATCCTTGCCTGGTGCCGCTGCACATCCCTCACCCCGTGCTGCCATCCTGCCCTCCCCAAACACAGCAGCTCTGCCTGCAGAGACAGGACTGAACCTCAAATCCCTGGTTTCCTTAAGGTCCAGTGCAGCTCAGTGAGGATTTGGGACCCCTAATGTCATATAGCCCTGGTTCTCAAGGGGTGGGAGCAACGGCAGCTTGGGTCCCTGGGGGTATAGGGTATGAACGCTGCCTTTGATCTGTTGTTATGTCTGTGCAGGATACAGAAAGAAAGGGAGTGAAAAAGCAATTTGATACACATGCCAAGGCTTGGAAAAAAAACCCCAAGAAACACCAAAAAAACCCCACATTGCATTTTGGATTTATTCAAATAAACCAAAACATCTGAAATAAATGTAAGGTTCCAAAATTCACTTTGCATGATTAATGCTTTTGAATATTTACGTTTAACTTTCCAAGAAATGAGAATCTTTAGTTTCCTGTTAGATAGCTGTTGCTCGATGAAAGATTCAGAAATTGGATGTTACAGGTCATGGAATTGTATTTATATACCCATTTCATGCTTCAGAAAATCAGCTTCTTAAAATGTAATACTTGATTACAGAAAAATGCTGCCTATCAAAATAAATAAATAAAATGGCTGCTGTTCCTTCTGCTATCCGGGGGAGGACGTGGCGGCTGAGGTGAGTTGTGAGAAGTATCATCAAAATGCCAGCTGCTCTAATGAAGTTGTTACGCTTACCCTTCCTAAAAACAAGCGGCAAGTCCTGTTTATCAGAAAATGAGCTCCCTGGTGTTTAATAAAGCAGGCGCCCGGGCCTGGCTGTGGACCAGCTAGGGGATTTCAAAGTGGGGCTTGGCTGGGTGGGATGATGCTGAC
>NW_010263350.1:12516-12891 GCF_000690775.1 Eurypyga helias
AAACGTTTATGGTGGTCCCTGGGCTGAGCCTCTCGGGATGGTGTTAAGGATCATGCAGTGGTCGTGAAACCGTCGTGTCGGAGGGGTGATGAGGAACTTGCATTGAAGACAAAGGCCCAGGCCCATGTCCTCCCACAGTCCTTCTTTGCCCCCCGCGTTGTGAAAAGAGGTCCCTTCCTGGTGATGGCAGGGCAGTGGGGTCTGGTCCACCCAGCAGGTGTGACAAGGCATTTCCATTGTTGCTTTAATGTTGGGATAACAGAAAGCCAACCGTATCCTGGGCTGGATCCAGAGCAGCGTGACCAGGGGGGCGAGGGAGGGGATTCTGCCCCTCTGCTCTGCTCTGGGGAGACCCCCCTCCAGTTCTGCCTCCGG
>NW_010263350.1:13231-17557 GCF_000690775.1 Eurypyga helias
GCCCCATGCCGGGGAGTGTCCAAGACCAGGCTCGATGAGGCTTGGAGCAACCTGGTCTAGTGGAAGGTGTCCCTGCCCATGGTAGGGGGTGAGACTGGGGGGCTTTAAGGTTCCTTCCAGCCCAAACCGTTCTGTGATTCTATGTTCTGTGATAAATATTCTTGCTCACGTGCAGACATCTCATGCTACATGGCATGGTAGCTGCTTGGTGTGACACAGGCATCCCTGATTCCTCCTTCCCTCTGAATTTCACAGGCATGTGCAGGGCCTGTGCTTTCCTGGAGTAAGCATCGACCTCGCCAGGGCTGTCACCTCTGTCTTCCCCCTCCTGGACCTTCATGAAGTATTTTGTAATGTTCTTTTGAGGATTCTCAGGGTTTTTAACATGTATGTCCTCAGATGTGAGGAATTACAGTTTACAAGATTTTTATTTTAACATTACATATTGCTAATTGAATTGTGATCGAGATCCTGACCTACCAAAATCTTTGTTAGGGTTTGTTTGTTTTTTAACCAAATTTCTATTAATTTCAAGCATGTAGCTTGGTATCAGCTTCCTTAGGGCCTGAGCTACACAGATAGTTATAAATTAGTGTAATATTTACTGCTTCTTTGTTTAATCGGGCTTTATATGAATTTTTCCCTTTTTTGTGACTTCATAATCCTGAAACTTAATTTTAAGCAAAAATAGCAGACTATGTGTCCATTTCTAGAGCAAAAGACGTGGAGAAAAAGGTTTCTTCTTTAAAATAAAATAAAAAGATCGTTTGCTTTAGGAATTATCTTTGCCTTTGTACACATCTTTGGAAATGATTAAAGATGGAGGCCTTAAAGAAAGGTAAAAATGGTATATTTTAGGTTGATTACGTATTTTAACACAAATATTTCGTCGTGTGCTCATCAGCATATGGATGAGGAAGAACAATGTGTAAAGAACATGGCTCATCTGCTGTCAGGGAGAGGTTGGACCCAGAAAGATGCTGCTGCATTGCTCAGAATCACTAATGCAATCAGTGTCTCAGAGTCTTACCTTTCAGCCTGGTTCTGGGGGCACAGTAAACTCTGAAAGTAAGATTTTTGTCCTTTTTTAAAAAAAAATATTTATTTTATTTATTTTTTTTCCTCTGAAAGCAATTTGAAATTCCTTCAGAGGGATCCCAGCACCATTTAACATCACTAAATTAAGTTTTCCTGGCTGGCGTGTCCCTGCATTTTGCTGTCCCGGAGGTTTTGCTTGGCTGGGAGGTGCTGCTGCTGTCTTTTATCAAATGCAATCTCTCACTGTGTCAGGTCCTTGTGTTCAGAATATATTTCTGAATGTGGCAGGAGAGGGTGACACTACTTTTTTGTAGCAAAGCAGGTAGAAATAGTGGAGGCTACCACCCACAGCAGCTGTGAGGTCTTGCACGGAGTTGAATGGCCTCAATTTACAGGTATTGCGTTCCTGAACAAAGGGAGTGGGGTTGCAGCCTGGTGCTACAAGCACAGCAAAAATTACCAGGAGGCAAAAACTACCCACAGGTGTGTCTTGGCAATTATTTATGAAGTTCCTGTAGCAATGTGAGAACTCGGCATTTAAATGAAAAAGGGGATGTGATTTCAGGCTGCCTGTGTTGTCAGCTCAGCTTTTGATTTGCAGAACTTGCATGATGGTTGGATTTTTAACATGAGAAGTTTATTTTGATGTTCCTTTCTCTTCCAAAAAAGTTAATGCTCCAAAGAAAGATGATGCCATGCAGCGTTGGAACAGGAAAAAAAAAAAAATTACTTCCATATCTACTTGGATTATACATACAATCATATTATTCAATCTCTGTCTCACTATGTCACCTCATCTTTCCTAAAATAAGGTGATCTACCACCTCGGTGTAATTCATTTCCCTCTCTTATACTGATGAATTGAAAATCAGTTGAAATTAAAAAAAGGCACAAGCCAGTCAGCGATATCCCAAGGGCATTCAGAATATGAAGCAAAGGGTTGTAGTATCAAACGCTTTGCAAGAATCTCTCCCCTGTAACTCCATCATCTTGAACTTAAGAGAATTTCTCTCCATTTATGTAACAGGAATCGTCTGGCTAAGTTTTCCTTTGCTGAACTTTTTTTTGAGTGTCCACTTTTCCGTTAAAGCTGTAATCTAAAATTGACTGGTCAAGCTATTTACGTTATGGTAGCAAACCCTTCCAGTCCATAATGGATGTTTCTGTGCGTACAGCTCAAGTTCCCACCTACTGTGCAAATTGCAGTAGGTAAAGAAAGCACCCAGTAAGTGGAAGGAGGTAGGGACTAAAAATACCTTATTTTTCCAAAAATAGAATTAGTGCCATTACAGAACTTAGGGCACACAAGCAATAACAATACTTAGACCGAGGTTCAAATCGTGGATCAATACATCGCTCCTGCTGCAGCAACCAGTAGGCAGGCTGCCACATTGCTGTCACGGCGATGGATGGGGTTGGAAACCTCAAGGAATTGAAACATCTGAAGTCCCTAAGAAAGAATGAGTAAGAAATATTTTTGCAAAGAAGCAACAGCCTGGGTTTGTTTAAGTGTCTTTACCTAAACCTGTTGCTTGAGGGCTGAGCATGTTGTGGTGAGTAAAAGAGACAAGGTCACCTCTTGCCTCTTACTGTGCCGGTCCTCACGGCTCAGCAGGACGATGTGATGGCTGGTGGTGAAGTCCTCAGTGACACTGTTTGGCTTCTCTTCCCCAGGTGACAGTGGCCACTTCTGTATCATGTTGGAGGCAGAGAGCAGAAATCCCACATAAATCCATTTTATCGCTGGTTTGTGTGGACTAGTCTCCAGTAGTTTCATCTTAGACTCTTCCAAGCACTTGGCAAAGGCAATTGGCCATTGACTTAACATGGGTTGAGCTGAGGTCACTGAATTCTCTGCCTGTCCTTGGTTCAAGACCTGTTAAATCCACAAGCAACTCCCTTCCAAAGGATTAGAAAAAGTTATCACAAGAGATAGGGATGTTTGCTGCACCTGAGAGATGTGGGTATCAGCTCTATTGGCGGGAACTGCTTGAATAATCAAAGTGCTTACTGAGCCATTCTTTCAAGGGTTTGCTCAGCTTTCTCTTAATTTCTTTTCATGGCTAGAATAAAACAAAGAAAAAAATGTTTGGGGGGAAAAAAAAAAAAGTTGTGGAGGAAATAGGAGGGAGAAGAAAAGGCAGAAGGTAAGGAACAAACCCTTCCATCCCTCAAGTGAAAAGCTTTGGGTTTGCCATTTTTTAGGATTTTTTTCACAAAAGGCTTCAGTTGGGGGAATGGCAATATCTGGACAGGATTAATTCAGGGAAGATGTCTGATATTAAATTTAGTAATGACCACAAAGTTCTCAATTCTGCTATATCTGCATAGATGTCAAAGAGAGCTTTGGGGTTTCCTGTATTGAAAGATTTATCTGTTGCTCTTTTCTGCCTTACTATATTAAAATTAACTGTAACCAATTTATTTTTTCTTATCCAAGTCTTTGCTAGACTCCAATCTCATAAAAAAGAAAAAAAAGAAAAAAAAAAAGAGATTACCAGCATCATTTTTGCTGCTACACAAGATGTCTATTTTGAAGCTACTTCTGGCTTTCTAATTAAGCTTTATCAAGAAATACAAACAGATATGTAAGTTGCTATTAAAGTTAAACTTCCTTCCTTGAGACTCCTTTTATTTTTTTTTTAATCTTTTTTTCTTTGGTAGTCCTACAGGAAAAATAAAACAAAACTTAATACCCTAAAAGAGTTTGGTCATTCTTTTAAAAATAAGGAATAACAAACATTACTGCAGTGAAACAGGTAATAGTCTTGTCTTCTATCCTGGACAATAATTCTGTTTCTTATCTTCAACAAATAATGTAAGAATAATATATTTGCCAGTAGGAAAAAAGAGAATTATGAGCATACAGGGATATGGAAATTGGAGCGTGTTTGCAAGGGGTAGGGTGAAATCAAGCAGAAAACCCCACAGAAATCCCAGGGTTTGGCACTTAAGTCAAATCCGAACATTTCTGGTCTGAGAGCTGAATCCACTTTTAGGTGTCCATGGGTATTTCAGGGCTCCATAGCATCCATGGAGATGTTTCATAGCTGAAGTGAGATGGCTGGGTGGGGAAAAGACACAGAGGATGATCTCTGTAGGGAGATGTGAGCAGTCAGCTCACTGAAATCCGCCCCGGTATGCAGCTTCCCTCGCTGGGACGGGAGCTGCGGTTCTTACCAAGAGGGGGTGGGCAGAATGCACCAGCTAATATTATACTGGGCCTGGCAGCCTGGAAAGCCAACCGTATCCTGGGCTGGATCCAGAGCAGCGTGGCCAGGGGGGCGA
>NW_010263350.1:18027-20965 GCF_000690775.1 Eurypyga helias
GGTGGAAGGTGTCCCTGCCCGTGGCAGATGATTTTTAAGGTCACTCCCAACCCAAACCATTCTATGAATCTGTACCTGAGTGTTTACATCTTGTGCATATTTCCAAAGACAATCTGGTCTGCAGTGGCTGTGTACGTGGGACCTGTGGGTGGATTTTGAGAGGAAGCAGGACATACTTCTCTTTACAGAACAGTTAATCTTCTAACACAGATGTGAGCTGAGGTGGAGTTGTTCAAAACCTTGAAATTGAAGTAATTTGATTTAGAGATGACAATAGGAGAGTTTAGAGGGACAAAGTTGAAACATAGAGATAATGGAGGACTTGCAAGATGCCCTGACTTTGTTCTGCATGTGAGAGTTATTGCATATTATGGTGCATATTATGGAATTTCTCAACCTTTAGATATGGAATTTCTCAACCTCTCAATCATTAAACCTTATCATCGCTTTCTTAGCACTGTTTTAATGGCTGCAGGATTGTTATGATAAATGCAAAAATAATATTCCTGACTAAAGATAGTAGATGAATTTAGCAAAAGCCAGAAATGAAATTACACTGGTATGGACAACAACAAAGTTTCTCACGTGTGCACCTCCGAAACCCTTTTCCTGTCATACTGCATCGTGGTGCACCGAAAGACAAGGGCATTGTACAGAGCCAAGTTAATGTGGCCCTGGGCTGCTGCTGTAACACAAACAGAAGATAACCTTGTTGTTTGAGTTCCGTGCAAACCCTCCCCTCTGGAATGATTTTTCCCTTAGGTGCATTTGCAGAAACAGCATGTAGAAGAACTATACCAATCAAGAGTCTGAAGCAAAGCCAGAGATGTGGCTCTAGATCTGTTGCTCCTAAATTAAAACATTGGGAAGAATTCAACGTTTGAAAGGGTCGTGATGAGGGTAAAGCATATCCCAGGAAAAGAGATTGTGAACGTGGGACTAACATCTCCATCTCCTTGCTGTCCATTCTGTCCTGAAAGCAGAGTCCTGTGGGAAAGGCAGGACTGGGTTACTCCTGGGAGAGGCATTGGAGTGTTGTAACCTCTAATGTCACACTTCTGTCATAACCTCTTGTCACACCTGATAACGAAGGGCAGCGACGTGATCTATAGCAGGCTGCCACAAGCAAGATGGCACATAAATAAATTGCCTACCTGATCATAGAGTCCACTGCTGGAGGCAAGGGGAAGGGTGATGTGTTTGTAACAAGGAACTTCCCATCAAAAGCAGCTAGATTTCTTGCAAGCTGTGCCTATCAATAAGTCACTTTTCCTACAGTTTTGAAAAATGTCAAGCTGCAGTAAAGAAGATGGAAAAGGAGTGAATGTCATGGAAAAACCTGCAGGGTGAGATTACCAAGTGCTCCTAGTGAGCAATGTTTGTCAGGATGACTGAGAGTCTTCACAAATAACAAAGACTCCAAGGGGTGATGTGGGCTTTTAGCAGCTTCGGAGGGAGAAAATCACTTTCTAAGAGAAGAAAAGAAGCTGCTTTGGGCAGTAGCAGAAGATGATCTTGTGTTTAAAGTTTCTATTCTGTATTGTAGAATATTGGGAAGAAATTATTTGTATTTTTTTTCACTATTACTTAGAAACAAAAGGATGAAAAGGAGAAATATATTGATGGTTCCATTACTAAGTTTACAGACTCATTCCTCATTGGGCCTAGGACATTGGCTTTGTAAGTGTCTTTGATCCAAGCCCACAGTGAAGAATATGGGGTCTATTTACTAACTGGACATTGGAGGTCTAAGGTTTGGATTCAACATTCGTACCCTCAGCTTTATGCTTTGGGGATGTCTTTGAACACCTTCAGAGGCATCTAACCTCCTCTACTGGTTTGACAGGTAAGTTAGGCACTTATGTTAGTAGGATATTTAATCATAGAATCACAGGACGGTTTTGGTAGGAAGGGACATTAAAAACCATCCAGTCCCTCCTGCAGCCATGAGCAGGGATGCCTTCCCCTTCACCAGGTTTCTCCAAGCCTCATCCAGCCTGGCCTTGGACACTTCCAGGGATGGGGCATCCACAGCTTCTCTGGGCAACCTGTCCCAGTGCTCCCCACCCTCTCCATGAGACATCTAAAATGTAGTCTTGTGAGTGATTAGGTAAGGAAAAGGTAGACACTTCTCTTGGAAAGGAATCTTTCCATTCTTCTGTATTTCCTATCTTTGTTTTGCAGCAGCATGTTTCTAGAAGTGGTACTAGCTCAAATGTAAGGATTCGTTTAATGACAAATGCTGTGCTTTGTCTGTCTTGTGTCTCAGATACTGCTTTTCTATCCTAACATGCTTTCAGTGACCCTTGGCTAGTGCAAGAGGCCAAAGGATGGCTTCCTTGCTGAGAGTTACACCTCTCTAAGAGCAAATGCCTAGCGTTTGCCTCTGTGTGAAGGCATGGGCAGCACAGTACAGAGAGAAATGAAAATGTTGGTGATACTGGAGGGAATGCAAGAATGTTGTAAGGAAAAGGAGAGCTTCTCCTGAGAGTAGAAAGATGGTAAGGTTCAGAAATCACCATAATAGCCTTAAATTTTGACCTCAGTTAAGCAAAACCTGATTTGCTTTTTGGGCATGAGCACTTGTCACCCTGAGGTAGACATGCATGGTTCTACTGTTTTTGTGTGCTGGCTGTACTATAAAAAAACTTTAGAATTTTTCAGAAGAGGGGCTTTGCACAGGTGCTGGTCCCCTTGAAAAAATGTACAGCCCGGAGTGGCTACAGATAGATTATCACATTCTGTTCCCACCAGAGCTCTGGGTCTTACTGATTTCCTCTGAATAATTAGTTTCCCAACATATCCTGTCTGAATTTTCACATATGAACCAATTTCCCACAGAGCAGTATAAGTTGTGCTTTATTTGGGAATAGTCTAATCTGGAATAGTCTGGAATATTTGGGAATAGTCTAATCTGCTGGACCTTGTTCTCACCAAC
>NW_010263351.1:0-2444 GCF_000690775.1 Eurypyga helias
CAAACCATTCTATGATTATACTCTACCATTGATAAATCTTAGAAGATCATGTGCTCCTATAGTAGGAAAACCTAAGCATGTCTCTAGCAAGGCACCAGAAATATGATTTTTCTGGAAATCTAAGTAGAAGTTGTTTATGGGACTCCTCACAGTCAACCCAAGCTCCTTTGTCTTCAAGCAACCTCCTTCTCCATTTCAAATACCACAGCATATCTTGTAACCTGTGTTTTAACTCTCCGTTCCGGCTAGAATTACTATTTACTCTAGTTCTTAAGTATATGCACCGTCTCCAGTAACACAGGTCCCACCCTGAACACAAGCCTCTCCTCTGCCTTCTCTCTTCCTGACTAGCCATTGCCAACCTGCTTCTCCTTTCCAAGAACCACTCGTATTTCTTACAGAAGAACCACACAAACAGGAGGAGAGAGATTCAACATTCTGGGGAGCAGGGGGGTGGAGGTGGACAGGTTGGAATACGTAGAGCCATGAAAGATTTTTTTGTGCGTAACAACAAAAACATCACAGCTAAAGTAGAAACTCTCCGCCCCAATGCAACTGAAATCCAAACCAACTATCTTCTAACATACAGAAAGGATAATTGCTCCGCATGAAATAAAAAGGCAACACTGCTGGTTTTAATTAAGAGTCTCTTCCATAGCACAATTTATACAAACAGACCACATAATCTGACCTTTAAACATATGGAATGGTTCTCTGAATTTCTAACTTTGTACTACAAATCACATTCACTTCTGTGGAATAAACTTTACAGGAGGCAGAAATAACAGACTGTACTTAAACAAAACAAAACCCAAACCAACAAGGGTGGTTGATAATGTAATCTAGTGGTATTACCTCTTTTAAGTTGCAGAAAAATCTGTAGCAAAATGTACTGCATTTACTACTTATTAATGTACCCACAGTGAGGAATACGGCATGCCTAAACTGTGAAAAGACACAATCTGTGTATTTCTGCTAGGTCTATACACAGACATCTTAACATACAAATAGTCCAGGTCAGCGTCATTACAGATGTTTACGCAACATCTGTAATGTAAGAAGTTCAGTTGGCTGATTTAAATGTATAATGTTCTGACTGCTGGAGTTTGCAAGTGGCTGTATCTTCTGAAAACTTTAAAACCCCTACGAGTGAGAACCCAATATCCCAGAGATACCAAAATTGCACAGGTCCCTGGTGCACCATCAGCAGAAGGGAGCTTCTAAAAGGCCCTTCAATAAACAGAGTAACTGTTCTGAACTACAGAAAACAATTTTTGAGGAGATTATCTTTGGCAAAACCTGCTGCTAGAGGGACACAATTTGCCAGCAGTATTCATGGATAGCTTCTGAAAGCAAAGCAGTGGAAAGACTCAGGGTAATGGGACCAGAGTTTGGAGGGGAACATGTGGCTGCCATGGCAGGCCCTTTCACTGCCATGTGTCTCAATTTCTCCCCCTTCACCCTGCCCAGAACTCTCTTGTACCCTCCTTTTGCTTCCTCCCCCTTCCTCTGTCTCCAACCCCTTCCCACTTTTATCCTGAATATGTTCACACCCCCATAGCCACCTGCCCACTTGTCCTTTTCTCCCCACCCCTCTTCCATCCTGCCCCTCTCCCCACTGCCCAGCCCCTTCCAAGCTCCTCCTTGCCTTTTCCTAGCCACAATATTCTTTGCTTTACCCTTTAAGGGGACGCTTTTTCAGATCTCCAAACGTGGTTGGGTTTACACGAGAGGTTATAAAGGCAAACAGAAGGACAATGGTCCAAACCAAACTTGAGGTTCATGGCACAAAACCACAGAGGTTCTAGAGTTTTTCACCAAGAAAAAGCTGGAATAAATCTTTCAACATGGAAAATGCTACAATTTTTTCCTCTATGCTCAGTTCCAGGAAGAGGTGAACATTTTTTTCATGAAACTTTCCTCAGAAAGAAAGGAAAAAAGAAAGAAGAAAAGCCTGAGGCAGACATGCGGCGTGGAAAATGCCAGCCTAAATGGTTAACCTACAGACAGACTTTGAGCAACTGAAGACAGGGTTTTAACGGAAACCATCAGGCAACCTCATCTATAGGTAGGTACTGCTACCTGCTCTGCCTCTAATTACACCTTTTAGCAATCCTCACCATTGCTGAACAAGGAGAAAAAAGGGTGAGGAAAGAGTTTTTCATGGCATTTTAAGCACTGGAATACTTTCATGTATAATAACGTCTAGTGGTCACCACCTACTCCACACAGGAAAAAAATCTCCGAGTGCTTTTTGAGGCTTTGGATGACAAGACAGTGGTGACCACTGAAGGAAGCCAACTTCATCTCTGCCACGCTGTAGGGGTAGTGCCACGTTGTAGTAGGTGCTAGTGTTGTATTAGTGATGCTGAATGTATCAATCACTAATGACCTTTGAATTACCTGTCATAGAATCACGGAAAAGTTTGGGTTGGAAGGGACCT
>NW_010263352.1:0-12276 GCF_000690775.1 Eurypyga helias
CCTCTGGTCCCCTCAGGAGACCCGAAGCAAGACCTGGCCTACGAGCGCCAGTACGAGCAGCAGACCTACCAGGTGATCCCCGAAGTCATCAAGAACTTCATCCAGTACTTTCACAAGACGGTGTCGGATCTCATTGACCAGAAGGTGTATGAGCTCCAGGCCAGCCGGGTTTCCAGTGATGTGATTGACCAGAAGGTGTACGAGATCCAGGACATCTATGAAAACAGGTACAAAGCCATCCTTCCTACAAAGAGGAACCACTGTTTAAACTGTGATGAAAGCACGCCTGCTCTTAAAAGGGAAAGGCTGACCAGCTCTCTTGTTCCCAACAAAGCATCCCTGTGCTTTCTCCAAAACACAGCATGAGGTTTGATTGGTTACTGGGAGAAACCCAGATATTTCCAGGTCATTAATCTGCCAGGAGTCTAACTGAGTTGTGACTGAAAGAAAATACCAATCTTGTGCCTAACAGGTATGGAGGCAGCAAAAAGTGACCTCGGTACTGCTAGTTAGGCAGTTTGCAGAAAGCTGTGAGGTATCGTTGTGTCTGTTCCCTACAGATACTCCTACTTCTGCTTGTAGCAGTGCTACCTTACCATAAGGGGAATGCACAAGTAACATACACAGCTGTCCCATACTTCAGAGATAAATTAAAGACTTTTACTGCTTAGTTTGCCATTCTCATTCTGTGCTTCAATACTAGGCTTACTAAAAGGGGACGGTTGTGGTGTTCTGTTTTCATCAAGTCCAAGGCCTCTAAATTGGGATCTCTATGTCCATCACAGTCATGCTGAGAAATGGTTTCTAATATCACGTGTGTCTGTCTTTCAGCTGGACAAAACTGACAGAAAGGTTTTTTAAGAATACCCCATGGCCAGAGGCTGAGGCCATTGCCCCTCAGGTTGGAAACGGTAAGTCTCTTACTTTCTTTTTGCTTGTCGGAGAAGGAACTGAATCACTTTTGATACATACGAGTGAGCACGTGCACAATGTTGCTGCTGCCTGAGTCAGTCCTTGTTGTTCACTCTGGAAACTCCTTCAGTAGATGCCTGAGAAGAAGTCAAAACTGAAGGAAGTATCCTTCTGTGTCTCACTTCCTTACGGTGGCAGGAGGAGCACCACCAGCATATCCGAGAGCTCCAGTTGCCTAGGCCTTGTGGCTTGCTAATGTCCCGTTCTGTCGTCTTTTCCAGATGCCGTTTTCCTCATACTGTACAAGGAGCTGTATTACAGGCACATCTACGCCAAAGTCAGCGTGAGTTTCTGTCCTGTGTCTTCCTGTGGGCTGCATGCTGGCATCTCTGTGCCGTAAAACTTGTTGCCACCACAGCGTCAGTTATTCCATAATTTTTGCAAGACAGGATTGGGTGGGCTTTTGAGCTGTAAGTCAAGTTGTTTTTAGGGAAGCTTAAAATTCTTGCCTTTTGTTAGTTTAGTAAGGATTTGCTTCTTGCTGAAAAGCAAGAAAGACCAGATTACTTTCTGAGGCTCATTAGCTGTCTCCTAATGAGTGTGCAGGTTTCCCTGGCAGCTCTTATGAATGAGATCCGAGTTTTCAGGAGGCTGTTCTGCGAAAGCTTGTTACTGACACCAGCTGTTGTGGTTAGTGAGTTACGGAAGGTGGAGGTGTTGAGGTGGAACTGGATTTTCTTCTTGATAGAACTGTAATTGCAAGACCTGTAGATCAGTTGGGGTCATTTCTCTGTGGCTCTGTGTTCTTCAGATTAGCAGGTGGGCTGTTAAAAGAGGGGGCTTTGCATTATTTGTGATTAAAGAAACATGTGGGGTCAGAGTGACTTGCGAAGAGGGAAATATGGGCACTGTAAGGGATACAGGAGAAGGAAGCAGGAGGAATAATGGTCTGTAAACCAAACCAAACCCCACTTGTGGGGCAGGTTTTCCAACTTACTTGAAGTCAATGGGAAGATCACAGTAGTTCTGGGTTCTTTAAGGAAAGAAGATGAATAGAGGCATGAGTTACAGGCTAGATGAGTAATAAGTGCAGTTTTGGTTTGGACTAGAGGGTGGAGAAATGGGGATTTTAAAGAGGCTGCTATATTAACCTGAGTCAAGCTTTAACCAGGGAAACTGGTTTCTTGAGCTGTGCTGTTAGTGGTTCTCAGGCTGCCCTTGGGTGTCCAGGTGAAACAAAGAAGATTCTGGGAAGAGCAATACCCTATTGCATTTACTGGTCTTTCAGAGTGTTTAGAAATACTGTCCAGGAGTAGAATTGTCAGTTTATTAAAGTCTCTCGTGAGGGTAGAAGCACGGGAAGTAGTTGAAGGTAATAGGAAAGTCTGGACAGCAGAGAGGAGGACGAGGGAGGTTAATGCTTCCTATTCACAGAAGGTTCAAACACTTGGTCATCCTGGGAGAAGCTGCCTGTATGTGAAAAGTCAGCCCTATTCTATGGGACAACAGTGATAGTTTCAGGTTTTCTGGGTGGTACTGCTGGAATATTGGCTCTAACTTTGCTGACATAGACTCTTTCTGCCACTGTGACTGTTGACTGTCCTTCCTACACTGTTACGCATGAACTCACTCCTGCCATGCTTGAAAGTAAGCAGATTGCACTGACTTCTCTTTGCAGGGGGGCCCCACGTTGGAGCAGAGGTTTGAATCCTACTACAACTACTGCAATCTCTTCAACTACATCCTCAGTGAGTTGCTGCAATTCATTCCTGGTTTGTGAATTCTGGAGAGGACAGAGGTGGAGAAAGGGTCAGGAAGAACTGGAATGTGTTTGTGTATAGATCATGCAGGGAGAAGTAGTCTCTGAGCTTTCCATATGTTGGAGTTTGTTGAATGAAGAGCACCTGACATCCATGAATAAAACTTTGTCTTGCTGAGAACTGCTTCACCTAGCTTTATTAAAAAGCAGAATGAAGCTGTAAGCAGGAGAAAACTTGCAGCATTTCACAACTGCCTACTGGTGTTGACTCCCCTTGGAACAAATTTTTGTGACTCCCTGCCAGACTTCTTGTGGAGAATAGATCGTTCAGGATAAACCCCTGCAATCTGCACGGCTTCCGAAAATCACTGCTGCGGGGCAGTGATGCTCTAGAGTTTAACCCCTTACATGCTCGTATCCCGTAAAAGTGAAGGGGTTGAGGTAGCCAAAGCTACTTGTCACCACCCTACTGGAAGCTTCATTCATCTGCTGCTGCATCTCCCATTTTGGGGAAATCCTTATCTTTTTTATATGTCTGTTCCTCTGGTTCTGCCACTGTTCTTGCTCAAGGTATTAAACCTCTCATCTGTTATGTTTTTCTGCAGATGCTGATGGCCCTGCTCCTCTGGAACTGCCCAACCAGTGGCTCTGGGATATCATTGATGAATTCATATACCAGGTATGTGACTGTAAGACTGGGGTGGGCTTGCCTCTATTAGCGCTATACATTATCCATCTCCTTCCTCTCTGATTTTCACAGCTAGGGTAGCACTGCAGGTGAAGAAGCTTTGGTAAGCACTCTTATTCCTGGTTGATGAAGCAGAGGTGCACGTACAGATTTTTAAGCAGGAGCTTTTTGGGAAATCCTGGACTTCTGCTGGTATTTCCGTTTCACTTGCTGCTTAGGGGATTATTTTTTTAAACTCACCTTCACTTCTGCCTGATTTGTGCAAAAGCCACCTGACTGAAATCTGCTATAATTGCAAAGACCTTATTAAGATATTTGTTCAAACTAGTTTTATTGTGTTCTATGCAGGTTTTTTATGGGTTTGTATTGCTTAGCCAGTAGGGCCTTTATGCTTCCACTGGGAGATTGCTGACCGGATTTGTAATCTGTGGTCTAGGATCTTCAAGTTAGGAAATATTTTCCCCCTTGTTCTTCTAAGTACAGGTTACTGGGTTTTGTCTATAGATTCCCTTTCACCTAAGTTTTTATTATAGACCTGTCTGGAATTTTTAAAGTGCTGTCTTGTGAGGCTTATATGAAAAAAGATGTGTGCATATGTAGAAAAAGATGCATCTGTATGCAGACAAAGATATATCTTATGAGCTGGTTATTATCTTTGCTACCTGTTCAGACACCAAATTTGTGTTGCCTGTACTAATTGTCTAAGAGATCCTCCTCTTCATTCCTTTTTCTAGCCTTTTCCTTCAGATTGTCTCAGCATTGTATCAGATTTTCCCTAGGTGCTTTCTTGGTGGTTTTATTTGTCGTCTTGATTGCCAGGTGATCTCAGATGAAACTTTCATGTGATTTGTAGCTTACCATAATGCATCTGTGATTGACTTGTGAGCTTAGTGCACTTAGCTGAACATCTCCCATCCAGCTTCGCATCATCCAATCCCTGCTTTTTCCTGCAGTTCCAGTCTTTCAGCCAGTACCGCTGCAAGACAGCCAAGAAGTCTGAAGAGGAGATTGATTTCCTACGTTCCAACCCCAAGATCTGGAACGTCCACAGTGTCCTTAACGTGCTGCACTCTCTGGTGGACAAATCCAACATCAACCGGCAGCTGGAGGTCTATACAAGTGGAGGTGAGCTAGCTGGGGGATGCCAGGCAAGACTGTGCTGCCTTGCTTTGATTTCACTGAGCTGTTAGCTTTGTCTGGGAGGTGGGTCAAACCCTTAATCTGTGGATGGATTGACCGTGAAGAGGTTCTGTTGGCCTTACGTGGGAAATGCCGGTGATGGCAGCTGAGGTCTTGCTCCCTTTGCTTGTCAACTTAGAGGTGTTGAAAGAGGGGCTTGCTTCCTTGGAGGACAGCATCATGGTTCCCTTTTTTCCTAGGTGACCCTGAAAGCGTGGCTGGTGAATATGGTCGCCATTCCCTCTACAAGATGCTGGGCTATTTCAGCCTGGTTGGGCTCCTGCGTTTGCACTCTCTGCTGGGGGATTACTACCAAGCGATCAAGGTTCTGGAGAACATTGAGCTCAACAAGAAGGTAGTGCAATGTTTTAAACAGGCTGCTGCAGTTCTTTGGCATGAAATCGAGCCATATGATAATGCCTGATATTGTGACAGCACAGATGCCTCATTGTTGGGAAGTTTGCTGTGTTGTGCAAGGCAGCATTGTTACAGGAAGTGTTATTTGAACTGTAAGTGGTAGCCAGCTGAAGACATCGTTCCCACCTTTGTCAATGGCTTATTCTTGACTCTCCTTCTCGCTGTGCCCACGCCCACCTTGCGTATTTTTGATCTAGAACTGAGTGCTTCTCGGGTAACTGGCTAACGGAAGTCCAGCTGCTGCGTGGGTTTGGCCCGAGGTTTGGCCCAGATCTGTCTGTGTGCTGTATGGCATAGGGTGTGGAGTGAAACGGGGGGGAAAGGGAACCGAGTAAGCAACGCTGGGCACAGTGCAAGAGTCCTCTGCTTGCAGGAGGCTGAACATAGGAAATAGGATGGTCTAATAAACAGAAAGCTGCTGTGGGGATGGTGGGAGGTGAGGTATCCTGAATTAACCCTCTCCTTTCTATGTGTGGGACAGGAGTGAAGGCAGAGGTGACTGGGTAACGAGCTGTTTGGATCAAAGGTGGTTGTCTCCCCTCTAACATAGCCTGTTGATCCTTCCTTCTCAGAGCATGTACTCCCGGGTGCCTGAGTGCCAAGTGACCACCTATTACTACGTGGGCTTCGCATACCTTATGATGCGGCGTTACCAGGATGCCATCCGTGTCTTTGCCAACATCCTTCTCTATATCCAGAGAACCAAGAGTATGTTTCAGAGGACGACCTACAAATACGAGATGGTAAGAGACAGACTCGGTCTGGGCTTCTCAGAAAAGGCTGCTGTTGTCTTTCCTGCCCTTTCTCTGTCATCTGGTAACCTACATCTAACAGTCCTGCCTTATTTTCTTGGACTGTGGTGGTGACTGGGGATCCTTTGAACTGCTTTGCCATGTCTGGCAGTATTTTCTTTTAGCAGTATTTTCTTTTAGCAGTGTTACTAGTTCCTTTGGTTGTTCACCATGCAGCTGACCTGCCTCCATCTGCACTTTAGGCAGTGTTGTTAACAAATATCAGCTACAGACGATATTCTTCTGGATGCTTCTTCAAACTCAGTCCCGTTCCTAGTCCAGTCCTGCATTTCAGGTTACTGACATCGTTGGATATGTTTCCATTATCAGATAATCATTCACAGACTGTTTCAATTCAGTGTGGCTGAAACAAAGCTCCTTTCTCTCTCCACCTAAGCTGTCTCTGGTGCCTGCTGCTTCTGTCTCCTTCTCATCCTTATGATTCATTTCTAACTTGTTGTGTAGCCAAATCCTGCCATTCTCAATTCTATGACACTTCAAAACTTTGGTGTATCTGTTTCAGCCACACAGCTGACCGTTTCTTCCCACACTCAGATAAAGCTTTTCGGTATTTTCTTCACTGGCCTCCCTGATAACTGTCCCTCGCCAGGAGATGGTTTAAACTGTTTGCCTTCCCTTCTCCTCTGCACTTTCTTGCACCAAAGTGGTCAAGCCTGCTTCTGGCCACCCAGGTTCTGGGTGGCTCTGGATTTTGCTGCATTTTCCCCTTGTCCAGACCTCTTTTTCCTTGATGAGAGCCTTGATAGCGGCATTTAGCGCTCTGCTTTGCCCAGAGGCACTGCAGCTCCCAGCTCTCTGCTGCACCGTAAAGCCTGAGCACATCGAGAAGCTAACAGGTTCTCCTCTCTGTCTCAGATCAACAAGCAGAACGAGCAGATGCACGCGCTCCTGGCCATCGCCCTCACCATGTACCCCATGCGCATAGACGAGAGCATCCACCTGCAGCTGCGAGAGAAATACGGGGATAAGATGCTGCGCATGCAGAAGGGTGACGCGCAAGTCTACGAGGAGCTCTTCAGCTATGCTTGCCCTAAGTTCCTCTCCCCCGTCGTCCCCAATTACGACAACGTGCACCCCAACTACCACAAGGAGCCCTTCCTGCAGCAGCTCAAGGTCTTTGCTGATGAAGTTCAGCAGCAGGCCCAGCTCTCCACCATCCGTAGCTTCCTCAAGCTCTACACCACCATGCCCGTGGCCAAGCTGGCTGGCTTCTTAGACCTCACAGAGCAGGAGTTTCGTATCCAGCTGCTTGTCTTCAAGCACAAGATGAAGAACCTGGTATGGACCAGTGGCATATCTGCCCTGGACGGGGAGTTCCAGTCTGCCTCTGAGGTCGACTTCTATATCGACAAGGTTCGTATCTTCCCCTTGCTGGCTAGGAGATTCATCCACCCAGGAAATTCTGGAAGTGGCAGTGCCAGGTGGGCACTCCAGTTTGTGGGGAAACATCCTGCCCTCCTTTGCCCACAATGAGGCCATAGGCTTACATAATAAGTGTTCATCCACTTACTTGTCAGTGGATGAACAGCAATGGAATATTGCAGGCAGCTTTGGTAGTTGTTGCACCTGGAAAATAAAGGTCCTAAATGTCTTTCCCAGGACAGAGGGAACTGTTTGTCTGTTGGCATTCTTGGGAAGTGACAGTTGGGTGCTGCCAGTTGTCAGGTGGGATTGTCAGCTTAGTAGGTCTCCCCTACTTTGGTTGACAAAGCAGAGATCTTGCAGATCCATTTTTCACTGGAGCAGCATTTAGCTCTGTCTGCTTTAGGAGGAATCTGAACACAAGGTGTGGTCCTGCCCTTGATACTCCTGGCAGGAGGGAAGTGCAAGAAAACAGCCTTTTAGAGCTTCATTTTTCAGAGAAGATAGCAGTAACCATTAAGCTTCTTGCTAGGAAGGAGGACGGGTTGCCCCTTGCTCTTGGTCCTTAGAGCAGACCTCTTCCTGCCAGGTCTCATCCTTTGTCTTCCCTGTTTACCTGACCCAAACTGACTTGTGTCCAACAGACTGGCATTGCCACCCAGCTCTCCTGGTAGATAGCATGATTTGTAGCTGCTGGTAGATGGAAGCAGGGCATGAATCAGGGTTGGGATTGTCAAAATTCTACAGAGAGGCAAAAACAGAGCGTGCAAGAATGTGGGAAGTAAATACAGTGTGAATTTGGGACTCATCCCAGGTACAGGTGTATAGGGAAGGCAGCCCACAGAGAGCTGAACAACTGCTGTGGGACTAGCACAGGTCAGGCATGTGTGATGCTGAACCAGGGCTGGAGTGAAGCCCCTTTGGCTGCTCCTCCTGTTTGGCAGTGCTTGCTGTCTCCCAGTCCTTTTGCTGACCTCATGCTGTTCCCTCCCCAGGACATGATCCACATCGCAGACACAAAGGTTGCTCGACGTTACGGCGACTTCTTCATCCGCCAGATCCACAAGTTCGAGGAGGTGAGGCCTGGGCGGGAGAGCTGTGTAGCTCTGTAGGAAAAGCAGGCAAGCTTGGGGCTGCGCAGGCCCTGGAGCTGTGACTGGTGAGACAGCGCTGCAGTGCCTTGCTGGGGGGAGCCCCAGCTCTGCCAGGCACTGGGCAAAGGCAGGTGGTTTAAGCAGCAGCTGCCAGCCTGTGAGGAACGGTATGTTTTTGTGTGAGAAGTGCTGGTTGGGTTGAGCCACAGTGGAAAAGGAGGAGGGTTTTACTGTCTAGGGCTGCTGACTCCGTTGTCCCTAGACAGTTGTGGTGTTTCAGGTAACACAACTAATATCATCTCTACCCTCATAACTACAGTGCTAGAAAGTGGCCTCAAAGTTTTCTGGAGCACAGATGACATCAGAATTGTGCTCAGCCAGGAGGTGACATCCGTTCCCTGCTCCGCTTTCCTGACAGGCTGCTGCACACTTGGGCAGCAAAATCCCAGCGTGTGGGGACGTGAGCGGTACAAGGTTGAGCTGCCACCGCTGGAAGTTTGCACCCTCTTCTCCCCACATCTTCCTCTGCTGTCTTGGACGGGAGGAGGGAGTTTTACTAGTTCACATTCTACTTTGCATGCTGCTCGCACTTGCGTGAGAGCTTTTTGTCAGTGAGTTGGAGAGGAAGGAGTAGAGGTGTTGGATAGAGGCTACTGGGGGTAACAGTGGTGTGTGTGTCACTGGCTGTGTGTTTTCCTGACCTTTGCTTTTTCCAATTCCAGCTGAATCGAACCCTGAAGAAGATGGGCCAGAGACCATAAAACATCTGTGGATTGACCTGAGCAGCGAAGTGGGTGGGAGACATTATCCTCGTTGTGGTGAGGGAGGGGAGCTCAGGGTTCTGGCATTTCTGGAATCTCCTGTGGCTCAGAAGGTCTTTTGTACGTAAATAAGCAGACTCATTTGGCTCAAACTATCCTTTGAAGGACAAGGCATCTAATAAATTAGTGGAATTTTCCTGGTGAGCTTTGAGTATCTGATGTACTCGTTTAGTTTTCCTCCATGGAAGAATGTAATTGCACCCGGAGGTGTGGGCAGCTGCTGTTGGTTTGTGCTGTCCTTGGTCCATGCTGTTGCAGGTAACGGTGGGGAGCAGATCTCTTTCCACACTCAGCAAAGGCACCGCACAGAGTGAACAGAGAAGGCTGGGGAACTGATTTACAGGGAGAAAACTAGCTGTTCCGTAGTGTTTCCACAGGATGTGGAAAGAGATGCGAGCTAACCTTGTTCCTGTTAGCTCTTGCCCCACGCATTGAATAAACCTGTAGTTGCTTTCCTAGCAGGTGGCATTTTTTGCATTCCCACCCCCTTTTTTTTTTTTTCCCCCCTCCCCCACTTGTTATGGAGTAGAAATGTTCCAAAGTGGATTGACGAGTTTTTAAAGGAAAGGGGAGAGGTTAAACACTCACCCAGTATTAACTTTGGTCATCTGATGAGATGTCCTTGCTGGAGGTTGTGTTTTATTTCAGCACAGCTGATGCTCAAGCCCTGACCCTTAATTTAATGGAGTTCAGTTTCTCTGGAAAACTCCCTGAGGGTGTTTAATTTATTAAAACCCTTTAAATGCTGATTTTCCCAGCTCTCCAGCCACCTTGGATTTTTCGAGGCAAACATGCAGTGCCTTGAAAGAGGAAAAACAGTTGAAAACTAGCCCTATAAAGGGGAATTGAGGACCTCTAACTACTGGGGAAGAGAATGCAAAGAATGAATCGCATCTTGTCTGCCCTCCACACCCTCTCCGTTTTTTGTCTTTAAATAGTTTGGTGTTTGAGTGGTAGAAGCAGGTGCAGGAAACCTGCCTGTGTACTAGGGAAGCTACACAAAGCCCGTTTCATTTATACCCTCTGCCTCTCTGTACCCCTCCCTCGCTCCTTTATTCTGGGAGTGGGGGTCCTCTCAGTCCTGCTTGGCTTCGGGCATGAATCTGTTTGGAAGTGGGGAATAATTCCCCTTTGTTGGATTATATGCCGTGTTTGAATGAAGGTCAGGCTTCTAGTGTCCTAGATACTGCCCAGAAGTAAACGGTTTCCCATCCCAAAGTCCTGTAACGCGGCGGACTGGGAGTGCAAAGCAAGGTTAAACGGGCAGCTCCTGTTGGCCTTCTCCCTGCTGCTGTTACTTACACATACGAGGGACTCGCTGTCTCCTGCTCCAAAAGGTTTGAGGCAGCCAGGTCATCAAAGGGCTGCGGTGCCACCGCGTTGCAGTAGCCCGCAGGAGCTGGGTGTCACGCAAAGACAACCCGCTCCTTTTTATTTTTAGGGCTGGCACTTTGGCTTGTGTGTGTTTACCGACAGCGGCACAATGAGGATAGCTGTCAGCAGCAACTCCTCTCCTGCTTGCTTGTTATCCAAAGCCTAAGATTTTCCCAGAACATGGGCGAAGAAAGATGTCATGTACAGTGGAACCTCTGTCAGGGCAGCATCTTCATGACCAGCTCTAGTTCATAGCACAGCAGAGGAATCCAGTGTGTTTCTGGGATTTGATCCTTTTTAAAACTCTGATCAGCATGTTGGAATTACAGACTTTTCGTGCAGGTGTGTATCATCTTAAACCCTGCAGTGTTTACCGTGAACATGCTGCTGCCTGTGTGTGTGTGTTAGCCGAAGGGTTTCCAGAGGATGCAGAGACCATCCGCCCGTCTACCCGGCTCCACGCCCTGCCTGAGGGATTGCTGAAGGTTAACTGCGCCGGGCTGGCACTTGGTGGAACGAAGCCAGGAAGAGCTTTCAGCGCTCTCACGGGGCAGAAAGATGGGCTCAGCCAGCCGCGGTGCCTGGCACTGCTTGAAGCTAGAGGAATGCAGGGCGTCCAGCGGCATCAGCCCCGCTGCCACTGGAAAAGCGCGCTGCAGGGAGGCGGGGTGGGCTTCTTGCAGCTCAGGGTTTAGTTAGTGGAAGTGTTCTCGGTTCTGGTCACAGTGGTTTTATCGGAGGGAACCACAGCGCAGGGTTATCTACTCTCTGACATACAGCTGTGCAGGGGGTGACTGTGGTTATGGACCCTGGAAATGACAAGTCAAGCAAACATCCCCGATCCTGCTCGCCCTTAGGATACATCAGGAAGGTGCTGTCAGGCGGGTCTGGGGGATGTTGAGCAGGCAGCTCCGTCGTTACCAAACTGAGACAATACTTCTCTTCCTTTTTCTCTACATGGCATTTTCTTGTGATTTACACCACAGGTTGTCTTGGGCACTGCAGGGGGAGGCTGCGCAAGCCCTTCAAAAAGAATGTATTTTTCACTTGTTACGTGGCCCCAGAGCTGTAGTGTTAGAATGGAAGGGTGGAATAGAGGAAGGAGGGTGCTGAGCGTGAGATCTGGCTGGAGAAAGGAGTACAGAGCCCGTCAAAAAATACGGGGAGAGGGGACTCCTATTGATTCGGGACTGGCAGCTGTAAGCGCAATGTCTGCGTGATGGATCAGCCTTCTACAGAGGTAGCTGTTACCCCCCTTTTCCTAACTGGAAATGAAGTAAATGTTTAGCAAAACAAAGTAAGGTCTAACAGTGTGCTTCCCTGCTCCTTGTCAGGCCGTTGCACTAAGGATGCAAGCCAGCTCTCGTGACAATCCATCTCGATGTCCTGGGTTCCTGAGATTGTATCGCACTCTTCCTCTGCCTCTTCCAGGGCTTCCTGTGAAGTGCTGCCTGCGACTCCAGGCATCCTTCTCTTCAAAGCCCTCCCTGGCCCCGTGCCCACCCTGGGAGCCACCTACGTCCCACATGGACTCCACTGCCCGATGTCTTCCCGGTAGCCGATGTCCCTCGGATGCCGTGGGCTGCTGCCTAGAGCGGCCTGCGTCCGAGCCTGCGGAGGAGCCAGGAGTGAGGCTGCCTGGTGTTTTCAGCTGAACTTTGGCTCGGTTCCTGCTTGCAGTCCTCCCTCTCCTTCTGGGAATGTGCGGGAAAAAAGGGCTGCGGCTTCTGTTCAGGGCTTTTTTCTGAGGACGGAGCCTTCCCTGGGCTGGGGAGAACCACGGAGGGGATGCCACTCCCGGGCCCCTTGTCCCGGTCCCCCGGGCTGCCCCAGCAGCCTGCTGCTCCCGGCCCCGCCC
>NW_010263353.1:0-7964 GCF_000690775.1 Eurypyga helias
ATTCTATGATTCTGTGATACATATTGTAAAAAATAGAAATTGGCATTTATTATTAATGGTGGATAGGCTGATCTCTCCAAGGACTGTTCCAAACATATACAATGAATGTACAAAACTTTACTGAAATGTATAGTAGTACAAAATATGTACCTTTTAGAAGTTAAGTGAGTATGTTATTTTCACATTGGTTTGAGTTTTGGTTTTCTTTTTATTTTCCTTCCCCAGTCCCCTTTTTTTTTTAACTGGAAAGTAGTTTTCCATGATTTTGCATTACCAATAGCTCTAAGTGAAGGATAGTCTTTGTAAAAAATCCTCCCTGAAGCTTTTTTTTTTTATAATCTGGATGCCAAAATAGAAACTGCCATGGTGGAAATAAGAACAGGTGCCAATTTTCTTTTTCTTTCTTCTTGCCCTAGTCTCCCGTCTTTTAATTTACAGGCTTTTTAAAACATGTAGTATTGTTTATTCACTTTGTACTGGCCTCAATTCAGATTTGATTGTTTGCATGCCTAATGATCGCAGAATTTAGCTTTACATTCTCTAAGTTTGTAATGAATTTCTGTGAAATTTTTCCATTTGTATAAGTAACATACTGTACAGGCATTTTGAGTTTTTTTTCAGTGCATAGATGTGTCTTTTGGTACAGAGGTGATTAGTATGGTTATAAAGCATTATTCAAGATGCAGCTGAAGAGTAGACTTTCTCCTGATAAATTAGGACTTTTCAAACAAGTAACTGCTTGAAACAAGAATTATATCAGGAATTAAACCCTGCCGTGTTGGAGATAGTTTCATGTTGTTAAAAATAAAAATGCACTCTTGAGGTCACAGAGTAGCTCTGGCTACCTGGGCGGACCAGACCAGTGTCAGTGCTCCCACAGCTGGGAACGGTTTGAGGGGTAGAGATACACCCTGGGAGGAGCAGTGATCTCCGGGGAAGAACTTGGATGGGGTTAAGGCTACTTGGCTGCCCTGAATCACTCTGAATGTTACAGATTACAGTGACATTATCTGATACTATTCTATTAATTTTATTGCTGTGCATTTTTTGCACTCTGGTACTTGACATTTTCAGGCTGTCTCCATTCATTGTCCAGGTGCTCCCAGCAGCTGCACGTTAATTGTCCTTAAAAACGAGCTCACTTAACAGCGATCATCCTCTCCGATTTGTTTGGACGTTACCCTTTATTTGCTTTGTTATTTTCTTTATTGTTAGTATTTTGCATCAAGCATGTAATCTCCAGCTTGTAGAGTGTTTAACACCATCTTCAGCCCACCTTCATGCTGGCAAGACAGCACTCCAGCCGTGTGCCCTGGCTTGTGAGGGATCAGCAGGCAGGTTTGCTGTGCCTCTGTGTCATAGTAAATTTGCCCTTGCAGTCAGAAGCTGTGATTCCAAACCGGCATGCTAGTGTCAGATGGTGGATGAACTAAAACTAGGCTTGTGCGCTGGTGGTTTACGTGATGATTTTAAAGTAAGCATTTTCCTCATATTTTTGCCGTCCCTAGTTTCTAAGACTCAAAAAATGGTCTCTAACAGCTAAAATTCATCACTGGAGCTTAAGTTTAATTTCAGGAAGTTATTTTATTTACACTTCCCTTTCAAGCTTCATTATACATAGATACTTTTGCATATTCAAAGGGTGAAATAAAGTGGTGCAGGGCAAAGTAAAGCTCCTGCTTCTGAGACTGCAAATTATGCTATGAGGAAAGAAGGCCTTACAAGCATGCATCCTTCTTCTTATACTGCCTGTTGCCTGCCACAATTAGTCTTTTTCAGTCAATGCCTTTAAAATAATGGTATTAAGTAGACACTTGCATCGAAGTAACTTTTCTTACTCTAAATCGTACAGCCATATGAATATTCTTATATAGCGTTGAATTGCATCTTGAAAGGGCTACAGTTGAAGCAAATAGTTAATTTTTTGGGTACTTCAGCTGAGCATCAGCTCTCAGTTTCCAGTGTGTTAAAATCCACTGGTGATGTAGTTTTGATAAGTAACCCAGCAATGTTCAAGTTAAAAACCACCATTTGAATAGCAGTGCACCTGTAAATGTCTAGAGACAAGAGTTACACAAAAATCTCTATGCTTTTGGGAATACAAACTCTTTCAACAAAAGCATACAATGTTAATTAGTCTTACAAAATGCTGTCAGAATGTGAGACTTGCATGTGATTTACACAGTGTGAGTAAAAATAATGGTTTAAGTAGAGGTGATGTTTTACAATTTTTAACATAAAGATACATCTAATCTAATATTTTAATGTTTCCTGGAATTTCAAGTTATTTTTTTGCACTGAAATATGAAATACTGTAAAACATCCATATACATAAATATATATACACACATACGTGTTACGCAGAATTTGTTCAGGAACTTGATAGTCAATTTTTGTATGGAATTTTCCATAAAGACTCTATGTCTGATCATAGGAGAAGATATTTTACTGATAAATGTACAGTGTCAAGACTTTTAAGTCATGCATTCTTAGAAAACTGATATGCTTTTCCCAAGTTCATCATAACGTCACTTACAAACACAGGATTACAGTCGTAATTACACATTCTACAAGACATTAGTTTCACTGGTTTTCGACATGTACATTGCCCGTTGCTGTCCAGTACTGTCTCGTGAAGTAATCCCTTCCTAAAACAGCATAGTCTGTAATTTCCTACTAACAATCCTGAATATTTTGATTAATGGCGTTGCAGAAAGATGAGAATATATTATTTTTTTGTCCTCGCACCTTTGGCCTTACCTGCAGAGGAGAGGAAGGGATACTGAAAAACGAGGAGACAGTTTTAATACTGAATTATCTGATATAAAATCCAACTGATAAAAATTTCTAAGCCTTCTTGATATGCACAAGTGGTTTAGACTGTGTCTGTATAAAACTAGATGCTTATTTTACTACATACAGAACAGGAGTTCTAAGTGAGCGAAAGGATAAGTGAAAGGGTGAATTGTCAGGAAAAAAAGGTCTATGTTACTGTAATAATGAAGGACACAGATGTTCGTTTAGGACACAGTATTTGGGAGATTGGATCTCTAACATATTTGTCACTTTTCATTATCACATGTGACTTAAGAAAATTTTTTTTCATTATGGGTATAACTCATGAATGAAATATAAAATGCTGTTCTGCTGTAACATCAGCATGAGGTGATCAAGAATTCCATACTTCTGCTTTTTATTTAATATGTGTGGGAAACGATAGAGGTGATGATTTGTCTAATTGCTCTACTGTAGTTACAATTATAGAAAAAAGGTCAATCTAGTCATGTCAATTAAACTATGAAAGAAAACACGTTTATAGCCCTGAAGAACCATTATGTCAATTTTATGCTGTTCGTCAGCGTATAACACGTTTGCTAGGATATATAAATCTTATCTTTCTTGGAATTACTGCAGACTCGCTCTGTTACAGGCACTTGGTGCTGCTGAGTAGAGATAACCTTAAGTATTGTCTGTTAATTGCATGGTTTTTCATTGTCGCAAGTTTTGTGTACAGTAAAACACGGCTGCCTTAATGAATAGAAATGGATGTGTAATTTGACCCTTCTGTTTTCACATAGTTAAAACCTGATGGGTGACATGACAAAATCTGTAGTTTGTAGCTGCTATAGTTGCATTGGCATCAACTTCAACAAATTATTAGGGAATACTTGTTAAAATGGCAAATCCTTTTTTTAGGTACCCTCCCTACCCTTTGGAAAAGTTTGGTGTCTCCTGTCAATACTGTTGTATGGAGTACTTCTTTTGTAAGGACTTTGTGTACTTTGTTTACTCTTAAGTGATCGGAGACAAGGTGAGGAGTAAGCACGACAAAGTACATCAGCCATATGGACACAGGCAGTGACGTTCCAGCCCTTGTCGTTGGTCAGTAGTTGTTTTGCCTTCCTGCCCTATAGCTTAGCATGATTAATGAAGTGACCCTCTTTTGATGTGTTCCCTCTCCTTCTCACTTTGGTTTATGGGGAGAGTTCTGTAGCCCAGGACCATATGCAGGCAAAATGAACATGTCTTTGTTGTTGTCTGCTCTGCTGCCACTTCAGGTAGTCCTGTTTCTGCACTTTTGGTTGTCATCTGCAGCAGCAGTACCACCTCTGTGTTGGTCTGGCTGGCTACTGGAGCCACCTCTAATTTAAGTCAAGTTTGGCTGTATATGGCTGAAAAATATGAAATGAGTTTGCTGTGCTCTGCAGTTTAAGGGAGCAATTATGGTTTGTTTTTCTTTTTTTAAATCTCTTGTTGCTCTGCTGGGTCAAGCTTAGATCAGCCATTACAATCAGTCTTCTGATCATAGTGGTGCAAACTAACATTTTTGGATATGTAAGAGATTGGCACAACCATAAGAATAATGGGAAATAGTCCTGTGAGTTCAAGTTCCATTAGAGCAAAATTTTTAATTAAAAGCTGGGAGCTTGAGAAGAAGTTGAGTGTTTTCCAGCACTACAGTGTTTTCCAGTGTTGTCTGTCTCTTACACAGCTTTTAGGAAGACTTTTTTTTGGGCAGAGGCAATAAAAACGGAGAATATGGTTTCTTGTTAGCAGGTGTGTAATAAGGTTTTATGAGCCTGTTCCACAATTGCATGGAATAGAGAGCAGGAACAGTAAGGAGCACTAAACTACTTTTTACCTACACTATGCAAAATAATTTGATAAACTGTTTTCCTTGTTAAAGGGAATGAACAGTTTAATAGGCCCACTCTCATTATCTTTAAGTTACTACTTTAGTTCTTGTAAGTGGAAGACATTGTCTTCCTCACCTGCTCTCAGACTTCGTACATAAAAATGATTAAATAATAAACCTTACAAAGACTTAATAAGTTATTACATGAAGAGATTAGATGTATGCAGTATTTTAAAATTTATAGGAATATATAATAAATTAACTGGTATATTTCTGTGTTCCTTTTCTGCTGGTTGGTTTTTTGCTCTTTGTTTTTGTGTAAATATCATCTTTGAGAAACCATTAGGGCAATATTGTGCAGGTTACTCTAGGGACACAAACATCCAATAATGCAATACTCTCTAAACGATTGAATTGTATCATAAAACCACAGAATGGTTTGGGTTGGAAGGGACCTTAAAGACCATCCAGTTCCAACCCCCCTGCCATGGGCAGGGACACCTTCCACTAGACCAGGGTGCTCAAAGCCTCATCCAGCCTGGCCTTGAAGACATCCAGGGCTGGGGCATCCACAGCTTCTCTGGGCAACCTGTGCCAGTGCCTCACCACCCTCTCCGGGAAGAATTTCTTCCTGATATCTAATCTAAACCTCCCCACTTTCAATTTAAACCCGTTACCCCTTGTCCTGTCACTACAGGCCCTTGTAAAAAGTCCCCCCCAGCTTCCTTGTAGCCCCTTCAGGTACTGGAAGGTGCTATAAGGTCTCCCCGGAGCCTTCTCTTCTCCAGGCTGAACAAGCCCAACTCTCTCAGCCTGTCCCCATAGCAGAGGTGCTCCAGCCCTCTGAGCATCTTCGTGGCCTCCTCTGGACTCGCTCCAACCTGTCTATATCCTTCTGATGTTGGGAGCTCTGCAGCTGGATGCAGAACTGCAAGTGGGGTCTCACGAGAGTAGACTAGTGTATATGAAATTAAAAAAAGCAACCACCTCTTTGTTAAAAATCAATACTAAATGTGGAAGTAGTAAATTTAATTCAAAATTAAACAGCAAAATTTACTGACCATTTTGTCAAATCCACCTGAATGACAAAACAGCATTCAGTAATACAGACTGAACTCTATTTCCGATTCCAACTTTATTTAACAAGATGGCATTCATATGGAAGCTCATGTGATGCAATGTAAACTTGTATGGTATTGTTAGAAGGCCTGTTTCTTTCCTGTTTACAAAGGCTTTGAGACCTCCTTAACCTTTTTATTGAATTTGCGTAGTCTGAAATACAGTTACAGAAAACATGTAGATCTTCATCTCTTAGGAAACTCAGACTGGTAGTAAGACTATATAAAGGGTATTTCTAATGCATAGTACTGTTAAATACTGATATACTTAAGCTAATTTTAATATAGTACATGTCAAAAGAAGACAGTATCTTAACCATGACATGGTTTTTTTCTACTTTCTTTCCTTACTCTTTTTTTTTCCTTTCACTCTTGATCCTCTACTGGATAGACACGAATAACAAAGGTCAGTTATCAGCATAATTCAGTGTAAGTACACTTCTGACAGCTAGATTATGCATGGTTATGTATCTATAGGTTGTTTTGAAAATGTGCTTTGTACTAAGAAATTGTTGAGACCATTTTTTGTCCAAGAAAAAGTTTCAGTGACTGTCAGTATATGATAATATCTTATCTGCAATTTCTATTCTTACACAAATAATCAGCAAGTAATAAATTAGCTTTTAGGAAAATATTCAGAAATGGAAGAGCACTAAAAGTTTCATAAAATTGGAAATAATTTCAAAGGAGTTGCACCAAAATGGATAGGGTGTTGAGGGGCAAGCTGAAAGAAATGAGAACCAATTCAGTGGAAACAGGAAAAGTATCTTTTAAAGACTGACGGTTACAATCAAGGTTAAGGTTGCTATTGAAGTTGGTATTGGCTTTCTTTGTGAAGGAGTTCAGTGGAGGAACATAAAATGATACAGCAATCTATGATTAAATATTTGTACATTTGAAGTCCTCATTTCTTGTCTTCAATGGAAATCACTCAAGTTACAAAAACGTGAAAAACACATTTCCACACTGCTGGAATATAATGAAAAAATAGAGTATTGCTCTAAATAAGCCAATTATTACTCCTCATTCCTGGAAATACCATAGGAGAAAAGCAGAGACTTTCATCACAACTCAAAACCAAAGTTTCTCACTGTGTCAGACCACAGGTCAGGTTTTTTATGTTTCCAACACCTAATAGAGCTGTGTATGTCAAATTGGAACAAAAGGAATAAAACAGGCAATCTAGAAATTGACTTTAACATCTCAATTATGCCTTTAACTTAAAGAGTTATTTTTTTTAACATACAATAGGAAAATAGGATATATGACCATAGGAAGCACTGTTGAAAGATGGATATCTTTTGGGATATATTCTGTAGCAACATGATGGGGATATTCACAGAGGTGTTCAGAGGAGTGGAGGTATCCAAAATACCTAGAAGGCAAACCAGCGAATACCAAGGCATTGTATGTAGAGAGAGGTCGTAGAACAGTACCAACAGGCAGAGACATAGACAGCTGCTTACAGCTGTGCCCAGAAGAGGAGCTGTAAGTCAGATGAATTTTTTTTAGTCCAGGTGTGCTGATTGACATAATTCAAAAGAACATACGTGGCAGAATGGCTGTGCTGCTGCCATTTCTCTGGAATCATTTGCCCCTGTGTGTCCTGACTGACTGCAGATCCTACCCAGCCCTTCATTGGTTCCTAGGCAACTTTACCTTGGTATATTCAGTTAAAGCAGGCTTTGGGGTTATTTCAGTGTCCCATCCTTTTTTTTTTTTTTTTTTTTTTTTTTTTTGCTATGCAGTGCAATTTTGATCACTTCTTTTCAGGGGTCATGGGGTTATTCTCTTGAAAGGCCAAATCAGTGTTAGATGGACCATGATCTTCTCTCTTTTTTCCTACTCCTATGTACCTCTGTAGAGCACCTTTTTTGGTTGTGATTACAGCTTTGTTTTGATTTTCTAAAAAACCACATTTGATGAAATGGTGAGGTCTAATACAGCTGGTATTGCCAGGAGCCATTTCTCAGGATTGCAGGTATGGTGGATGTGAAGTGGGAGTGGAGCGAAGGTCTTGTCAGACTACATAGTCTCCTGCTTATTATCCGAAGGAAAGAAGAAACTCATCGTATGTGGGGCTGGAGACAAGTCTAGATGTTTATATTTGTATTTCTTTGGTAAGTGAAGCTGCAGCTTTTGTTTATCCCATTTATCCTATGTCTGTGTTACCATCTGTTTACAGAGTCAAACATTCTGACAAATAGATC
>NW_010263353.1:7997-15066 GCF_000690775.1 Eurypyga helias
AGAAGACTTGTGTCAGGGTTTGGAAGCACTATGCCCTTTGTATTCCTCTGTTGTATGGGAAACAAGGGACAAAGTGGAAGCAGTTGAATTAGTTGTTTTTTCATAACCTTTGAAAGGTCAGGGTATGTAAGATATTTGTGGTTTGGGGGCTTTGTGAGACTTTGTAAAATAATTTTCCATTACCTGTATATGTGCTTCTGAGGATCTACACAAAATAGTAGATCCTGGACACCTGCAGTGCTTGTCTTGGGCTCTTGATACACAGAGCAGGATACTGGAATTTGGAGAGGATTGAGACACTCAAATTAACAGCCTGAAACAGTGTTGTATGTGACATTCAGTAGTTCAAGTTTGACCCACACAATTTGTTAAATTTTATTCATTAAATAATGTATGCACAAAAGTTCTGAAAGAATAGTTGAATCTTCAGTTTTAAATGTTTCACACTAAATAGCAAGTACCGGAGGAATAGAGATTTCATTTTTAACATCATCCTTTATTACAAGCAGAAAAAGCTTTCTACTTAAAGAGAAAGAAGAAAATATTATGTATTTGTTTTTATAATAGATTGGTCAAAGAAGAAAATTAAGAAATGCTGCGACATTGTGGGAGACTGTATCCTGTGAATATGGAATCAGAGTTGAGTGCCATTACAGGCTTTACTGTTACTGTATGTTTTCTTAACTGATTTAAATTCTCAATGAGTCCATTTCTTCCTTAATAAAATAACGAGGGGAAATCATCTTTTTAAGGACTACTAATTAAAAGACCACAAATATTTATTGTTTTATCTGCAAAGCACAGCTGAAGTGGAGAGAGATCATTCATTGTATAAATTGGGAATTGAATTTAAGGAAAGCAGAAATGGCTGTATTTCAGTATCTAATAATTTGAGTATCTGTCTTAAGATTTAAGAGTCTGTTACCATACATCAGATCTGTAGTATTTGTAGCTCTGCAGGATTCTTTTCATTTACTGAAAAAAGACTAAATGAAGCAGAGTGTAGTATCATTTATTTATAAAGACAGCATTTTATAGATAAGAGATTTACTGTATTCAATTTTCATTTGTGCTGTGCTTCCCAAAAAAAGGAATAAGAATTCAGTAAATACTTGCAGAAAGCAATCAGGATGCGTCACTTGCTGCTGCAGTACTGGGAATTCTCTCAGTACTTAACAGAAGTTGGGATTTGTAGCTGCCGTATTCCCTTGCAAGGGACATAACACTTGGTTGTCTAGGAAGTTTCTTCTGTCTTCTTCCTGAGTAGTCTTGTCACATTTATTTCTTTCTCAAGCAACAGAATAAGGACTATGAAATATTTATTCATAAATTTGAAGACTAGTCTAGCTCATATTTATAAATCCAATTTTTATATCCTTGGGAATGAAGTTAATACCATCTTTCTTTCACTTTAGAATCTTATTTTTTCCATGCATTTTGTTTTCTTAATTTGAGTCTAGGTTGGTGTCATATTTTGAGAGAGATTGGCAAGAGATCAGCAGTCACTCATTACTTGTATTTATATCTTCTGGGTGTATGTAAAATTACAGCTGGTGAAATCTGGATGATGCAAGAAGGAGGAAAGTAGTAAATAACAGTGAAGGTAGACTGTTGATGCCAAGCCATGGAGGTTATTTTAGTGAGCTAAGCCTATGCTGACAAAAATTCATTTCATTATAGTCACATACAAAATGGTATATTGAGGAACAAAGAATGCAGAGTGTACCTGAAAAATGGGGGAAGAGTTACACCTTTGAGAGCAGTGATTCTGAAACGGATTTAGGGATTATGAAGAGTAAAGTGAACTCAAGCTACTATCTAAACATGACAAAACAGCATTTGTTGAAAGGGGGTAGCGTGAAGGAGCTTATTCTATCTTTGCATATACCCTCAAAAGGAGTAACATCTCAATGTGACAAACAGTTATCATGTTAATATTTTTTAAAACAAAGGAATATGACCTAACATTTCAGAAAGATTCAACGGAAGTTGAGTTGCAAAACAGGAATAGAAGAGTTTTAAGGGTGACGGTGAAATTTATAATCTGTAATCAGGAATGAAATAATTTGTATTTGGAAATAGACATTTAAATATGAAATGAAATAAATTTTAAATAATAATTATATCTTAGAATGAATTACAAAGGAAAGTGAGTTCTGCCTTTTTTTTCTTTCTTTCTTTCTTTTTCAGTTTCAATTTGTAACTGACATGTTCTTAAAATTTCCATAAACCACTGGGTTACTAGTATACAATATAATTAGATTAGGAGCATTCGTCCTGGACGTGGGGAGGGCTCCAATGCCCTGCTCACAGCAGGTTCAGCTGTCAGACCGGGACAGTCGAGTATTGAAGTCTCCAAGGGACAGGGTCTGCACGACCTCTCTGGGCGACCTCTGCCACTGCCGCACTGTCCTCACAGGGAAAAAGTCTTAAGCAGGCACACAATTTGAAACTATTGTTTCAAATTACATGTTTTTTCTCATTCTCCCAGCATGCACCCCTGTTAAAAGCCTTGCCTTGTCCTGTTGATGACCTTGTACGAACTGGAAAGCTCCTTTATGTCCCCACAAATCATCCATCGTTCCTTCAGGCTGAAGATGCCGCTCTCCCTCCCCCTCTCCTCACAGGGCCTGTGCTTCAGCTCCAGACAATCGTGGAAGGATACCGTTGGCCTTCTTTGCTGCCAGGGTGCACTGGTGACTGATGTTGATTTTGCTGTCTTCCAAGATGCCCAAGTCCTTTTCCGCAGAACTACTTCCCACCCACCCAGTCCACAGTCTGTACCTTTGCAAGGGGTCCCTCCTCTTGCAGACAAGTGCAGGTGAAGGTAGTTAATTACACACGGATTTACTGCAATTATTTCATTATCATAAACTCTTCCTATGTGTGAAAATCCTCAGAAACAGGAATTGGATTGTAGGATCTTTGGGTGATATAAGTGCTTTAGAATTGCTTGCCATTTTTATCAGAAATTCGGTAGCTGCACGGATTTGTCATGACTAATCTCTCTATCCTAAGATGAGCTGGTTTAATGTTGCTCCAGCTAGTAGCAGATAATTCAGAGTCATAGCAGTGTCTTTTGGGAGAAAGAAAATGCCTGTGGGTTAACTGTTGGTACTGTGCCACAGAGCTCACAGGGAGGGTGAACACAGAACTGTTTAGTTGTATAGAATGGCAAATTTCATTTTACTGCTCTTCCTGAGAAATATTCACAATTTTTCCATAGCTACTGCATGCACATTCTTAGCATTTGTGGAAGTGTTTTATAGAAAAAAAAAAATTGTACAAAAGTACTCTGTTTTTTTATCTGTAAATCCAGATTTTCTTCTATCCATTTTTTGGCTTTTTTTAAATGTAGCATGGTGCCCTTGAATTAGATCCCTGCAACTTCCTGAGACTCATATGCCTGCCAGAACTGGGCAAGAATACATGTAAACTATTTATTTTCATATACTATCTTTTTCAATTTGTTCTTCTATTTTCATGTAACTAGAAGCATGACTATAGTGGGTATTACATAACCTACAGGAACCTTTAAAGAAAGTCTCATATAATGTATACTTTAGGCAGTGATTAGCCTTATAAATTCTGGTTCACAGTTCATCTGTGTAATTATTGTTAAAGCCTTAGGATATTAGGAGGACATTAAACAGACCATGGGTTTTTTTCTTTACATATTGTGTGGTGCTTCTGTACTGTCTCCGAAAAAAATTGGTATTTAGATATAATTAATCTAAAGAGTTTTTAAGAGATTACAAGCTAATCCGAGTAAAGTGGCCCAAGTCCTTCATGTTTTATTAAAGAGGCTTCTGGAATGGTTTGTACTGTCCCATGGCTGCAACAACTTAAATGTGAGATTCTTCTTTTTGGGTATAATCATGATTCTACTTCATGTTTTATGCAACCCTTGTCTTATGTAATCTTTCTGTTTAAGCCTTGTGTTTAACTTTTCTCATAAGTTTTTCTTACGGGAAAAGAAAGAGATTCAGAAAAGAAGTGAAGTAACTTAAGTAATTTCTGAGAACATACTTGAAGAGGAGATACTCAGCATTGAACTGACAAGGCATAAGTGCTTGTAGTAAGGTTTATGGATATATATCTTTTACTAAATAAAAGAAAAAAGTACATTCTGCTTATTGGACTACTGGGAAGACATTGGCAAATCACTAGGGCTGATGAGAAACTAAATGAAATTAAACTTATTTCTTGAAGAAACACGATTATGAAAAATATTGATGAGGTTATGCTCACAGTTATAATTTACACAGATTTTATTAAAAACTTTAATGTTCTTTACTCTCTGTGTCAATGGAGATTAATATGATTAATACAGATAAAGAAATACTTTTGCACTTCTTCATCTTACTGCCACTTATGTGATAAAAAAGTTTCCTGGAAAAAGCTTTTAAGATCATTTATGTATGCTTCACCCATATTAAAAATTACTAATACTGTCTGTGGAACTGTAAAATAGCATTTGATATTGATATTGCGAGTAGGATGCTGCCTTCTTCCCCCATCTTTTTATTGTATTTAATTTCTGTCCCCTTTATATTTGGAAATGAAAATATGTAGAAATTATTTAGGGCTACAGTTCCCTGGTTAGGTTTACCAGTAAATGGGATTTATTATTTAAATGTAATTGCAGTGGCATAATTAAAACAAAACCAAAACACAACACAACAACAAAAAAACCCCAAACAAACAAAAAAACCCAACAACAACCAAACCCCAAAACAAAAAACACATAAATGGAGAACTGTACAACATTTGTACTGTTGTCTTTCTGTAAATACATTATATCCTCTGATGCAGATATATATGTTGCAGTGCCCAAAAGCAGTATCAAATTATTAGAAAGGGATTGTTAAAATGAAGGAACTAAATATTTCATAACTTGCTCCCCTATAGTTTTTGTTTATCTTTCCATAGCAATCAATTATTGCTTTAACCGTTGAAATCTGCAAGCTGGCCATGTACATACTGATACTCTGTTGAAATACGAAGGAGGAAAGGTAAATTGTTGTAGTGCTCAGGGGAGTACTGGGCAAGCCTCTTACGGGTGGCCAAGAGCTGGCAATATGGTTGTATGCTCCTTGACTTCGACAGGGACGGTAGCTTAATAGTAACGTGCTAACAGCGGTCATCCATTCATGCCTCGTGCATAGTCTAAATGAAAAACAGTCTTTTGAACACAAAAGCTGAGGAGACAGATTCATCATGAGCCCTGAAAGTGCTGGTGATTTGGTTAGCCAGTTCTGGACAGAAAAGGAGTACTTGCCTTATAGTTCTCTGGAAAGCAAGACAGGAAGATGCTTCCTGCTCTGGGGCAACTCAAAATAGTGGTGGCATGTGTTGCTAAGAGGAATGTTTGGTCTACCACAGAAAGAAAAGAATTCCAAAGTTACGTTGTGTCTAGGGCTATGAAGTAATACCGTGAGAATAAATTAGTCTCTGTTACTGTCAATTCACTTTCCAAACTAGCTTGAGCAAAATACTGCTGTATTACTGGTTATTGTTACTGTCTGAAGACTACATATGGAACTTTTATACTCTCATTAGGTAACACTATGGATAATCTGTATATAGAGGGTGTAAAAGTAGGAGCAGTGGGAGTCACTTGTTTTATGAAAAGCCAAGAGCTTTATGGGTGCTAGAAGACTATCATAACACAGGTGTATATTCTATTCAAAGATTCTAACAAAAAATTCTGCTATGCCTGATAGAACTTAGAGTTCCATCATCTGAAGTAACTAACAATCTGGGGTTTTTTGTTTGTTTATGTTTGAGTCCAAGTTACAAAATGACTTAAAAATAAGTGCATGGATAATACTGTGGTTTTGGGTTTTTTTTTTTTAATTGCTAAAGTCTTGCTAATCTCGTTTGGTTTTATTCAAGTGATTAACTTAAGCATAGGCTGAAATACTTGGGTGAATTGGGTCTTCACTTGGGAGAGTGGAAGAAGGAGTTATAACCTCCTTGTTCTGCAGTACTTCATCTTTCAAAAGCTGGATTTGAATGAAACTGCCATTATGAGAAATAGGTAAACGTCAACTTTTATTTAATTGGTGAACTGATTTTAATTAAAAGATTTGCAGAGTGTTAGTTCAAGCGCTTCACAAAGCCTCCTTGCAGAATAGAAGTACTTGTTGATGACAAGCAAGTAATTCTGGAATGTCTTTACTAGTACTTGTGATAGTTAAATTTATATTGCTTGTGAGCTCATTAAAACCCAGTTAGGCATACTGAATTTTTATCGGGAGACAAGGCAAATAGTTATTTTTTCTTTGTAATTCTGGTGGGAAAACAGCTGTAGCTAGTGTCATGTGCCAGTTGTCATCTTAAAGGTGTGTGCATTCATAAGAAAATCATAGCTCAGGGGAATGTAGACCCTTAACTTCTATGCATGCTGTTAAACCATGCTGATGGTTGTGGGTGTTTGCTTGATCTCTTCACCAGCTGCTTCTCTGAGCTGTGACACGAGGGGCTGTGGGGTGTTTCAAGATCTTGGAGAGCAGTTGGGTCACCCCACTGCCCTCTGGGCTTCGCAGTGATAGAGCATGTGTGCCTGGCTGAGCGTATCTCCTCATGGAACCAAGAGATATAATGACATAATGGAATTTAGCAACTTAACTTGGAAAAGTGTATTGGCAGGTTTAGTGGTACTTCTCAATAAAGCGATCCCAAAAAGTTTGTAAGTTCCTGTGTGAAAAGAAGTGGCACAGGAACATGTGACACAAAATGATTAAAGAGAACCCTCCAAAGAGAACAAAATTATAATCTACTTCAGTCTTACTGTTCCTGTTTCATTACACAAAATGTATCAGTTTTTTGTTTCATATTACGTTTTTTCAACACATTACTTCGTACTGATAGTCTGTCTACGTACCTTCCATTTAGCCATTCTGTTACTACATTTTTAATTCTTTAAGTCATAACAAACTAACCAGCAACTACTGATGTAAAGCTTTTCTTCGTTATTTTTTAAAAATTCAAGTGTATTTCAAAAAAGCAATAATTGCAATTAAATTTCAATTAAATGTGAACTGTATCATAGAATCACAGAATG
>NW_010263354.1:0-4818 GCF_000690775.1 Eurypyga helias
TGTTTTGCTTTGCTTGCATGTGCGGTGTTTACTTATTAAATTGTCTTTATGTCAAGTGGTGTATTAATTCCTTGTTTTGCTTTGCTTGCATGTGCGGTGTTTACTTATTAAATTGTCTTTATGTCAACCCATGAGTTTTCTCACTTTTACTCTTCTGATTCTCTCCTCCATCCCACCCAGGGGGCAGTGAGTGAGCAGCTCTGTGGTGTTTGGTTGCTGACTGGGGTTAAACCATGCCAACAGTGTATCCTGAGGTTTACTGCCAATCATCCAATGTAGCAACAGCTGTTTAGGTGGGACTTTTTGTACATTCAGATAGAATAGTTTGTAGCCTAAAAGAATAGTTACAGTTCTACAGGTCTTTTGGGTCGGTATAATTTTCTTTTAAGGAGAATTTCTGGGTCTGGCTATTTTAACTACCAACTGGGTAGATCTGTGTGTGCCTGATTTTTTTTTTCTTTCTTGTTGCTTATCTAACCGGCACTTGATCAGCTTTCAAAAGGAGGATAACACCTGCTCTGTGCCTTCAGGATCTCAGAAATCATAGTGGATTTCTACTAGGCGCTTGAAAATAAGCAGTGTACATGAAGAGAATCACAGCTTAAGCAGCAACAGATATATGCTCCAAGCTATTTTTGCAGATCTCTGATACCAGTCATGCATGTAAATATCAGGGCCTGGTAATGAAAAAAAGAAAAATGGATGTATATTTTTGCATTATCGGGGCTAACCTATGCTGCAGCTTAATGTATGTTTTTCAAGCAGTCCACAATTATTTGCCTCACTTTTATCTTTTACTACTTTTATGGTATGAAACTTGTCATCTGAGCCATATGGTATTTCTGTTGTTCACTGACCGGATGACAACCTTTGTAAACAAGAGGAACAATGCTAAAGAGATTTCTATGAAATCTCTATGAAAGTTATATGAACACTTTCCCCATGTGATCTCATAAATAGCAATTACTGGCAGCAGTTTTGAGAGTTTTGCTTCTGAACTACAGTCTTAACAACGAACCAAGATAGCTCATAAAAATATCTGCCAACAACAAGTTTAGAAGATTCAAATTAATATTTTTTACTATCTGAACAAACAGATAAAAACAATAATAAATATTTTTTTTTAAATACAAGAAGAGAAGTTCTAAAAAAATCTGAATGTATAAATTATGTTTTGTCTGCATGTCACAACTGAAAATACAGGGATAAAAAAGGATAAACTTCTGATTAATAATTTTGGTCAGTTTCATCTAATATCAACACCTTATAAGTTAGCATTTTCCCAATAAGAGCACTAAAGTACATTTTAGATAAGCTATTATTGAGTTAGCTAATCTGATATATCTACTCTTTTTTCATTAAGGTGTTCAGTAAATTGAAATTGTTATTTCCTTCTCCTTAAAATATTGCATTTTTTTCACTGTATAGGTTGAGTCTGCTTTAAAGACTGAGACAACCTTTTAAAAATAAATGTAAACTTAGTGTTCAATTTAGCAAGTAGTAACATATATCACATTTACTCAGAATGATCTTTTCCCTGACAAGTACTATTTGAGAATTTTACTTTCTTTTTTGTTTGTTGTTTTATTTTCTTTTTTTTTTCTTTTTGAGTGGACAGTACTTCTCTGACATTGTCTTTCTTCAATTACTATGAGCTATCAATTTGTCATATGGTGCCCTCATGTGAGTCCAGGAAACTAAAAATGTACTAATAAGTTACTCTCTTTTTTGTCCCTATCATGTTATGGAATTCTCTTTTGCTTTTTGACTTTTTTATATTTATGTCTGACAGGTTCACTTAATCATATTACTCTATTCTAAAAAATGTTGTCATTTCAAACACATCTTTTCTGAACCTACTTCTAATAATATGAGTTAAGTCAAGTCTTGTGGGATATTTCTGTAAGCTCCCCATTGTCTTAACAAAAACCTGCCTGAATTTTCTGCATTAAGCTGAAATAAGATTTAAGGGGCAATGGATTTGCATTTTGTGATGTTGATGTTTATGTGTAGTAAAATAGACAATGAAGCTGTAGTACATTTTCAGACTACACTAAAAGTAGAATTAACCCTTCTGTGATGAAAAGTTGCTAAGTGTAACTACAGGGAATAAATAAAGTTTTCCAGTCAAGAGATATAAGTACAGTTGTGCAAAAGGACACGAGAGTCCCTTTGGTCTACTCTTGCCCCAAGAAAACACATTGTGCTGGTGAATATTTAGAACCAAGGACGGATGTCATATGGTGGGTCCCTCAGGCTGCCTGAAGCTCACAAACTGTTAAAGAAGGGGTAACAGCTTCTTCCAGTAAAAGTGCAATGAAGGTGGAAATGGATTAAACCCAAATTTGCCATCCAGATCTCAAAGGAACAAGTCTGGAAAAAAGGCATCCTGTGCCTCAGGAATCGACCTAATACCATCAAATGAGAGAGCTCCAATACTGTATCAAAGACAAAATACAAGATAGTCAAGCAGCACATGAAGTCAGAACTGCACAAACTTCTCACACTTGAGGCCATTCTGGGAACTGTTATATCAGAGAGTTAGCTGCCTGGAAAGTGGGTAGATCAATGAAAATGTCAACATACCATAGCTAGAACATTACAATAAACACAGAAAATCGCACAAAACTACTATCAGTCTGCTGTGTAAACTAGCTAGCTACATTTAAATTTATGTTTAAAATATATATAAAGAAAGTGAGGGTCTTTAAATTCATGAACATCATCTATGATTGGGTTGAGTGAAGTCCTGTTTCTCTTTATACCAATGTCAAGAAAAAACAGCAGAGACTGTATGCCAGTGCTCTTTGCTGGAGTAACCCAGCTAAGGATCACATTAGGCCCATTCACCAACCACGTCATTATAGGTTTTGTTTTTACTACTGATACAAAATCTTGCATTGAAGAAAAAATTCTAAGAAGCTGCAAGAAATGCAAAGACATGACATTACACCACTCGCCCTCTCCCTTTATTTTTTATTATTTTTTTTACACATGAATTGTAGAATTTACTGGTTGAGGAACTAAAATCTGGGTGGGTGTTGTTTTGATTACATACTATTTAGGAAGCACATCTAGAAACATTGATATACATGGTTTAGTGTATGGGAAAAAAAGAAATTTTTTGCTGGAGATATATTTTTTTCCTGCTGGAAAATTCACAGCATTCAACTATCATAAGGCCTATGAATTATACCTATGAATAATTTTTTTTCTGTTCTTCTCCATTTACTTTAGGCTTCTTTTCCTGAGATTTCTTAGACAGAACTGGCTGCTAGAAAGATGACCGATAGATGGACCAAGAGAGCAAGTGCAGATACCTAAGCTTGATCCACAACATTTGCAGCCTAGATTTGCCAACATATAATATGATAAAGCCATAACCTCGCTGAAATAATTTTGCTCTGAGGAAGACCCTTATATACATCTTTCCTAGCAGAAGAGGCTTTGACAGTTTATAGCGTATTTTGCAGGGAGGGAGCAAAACTACTGAGGGAGAAATTTCTTCTGCTATTTTGCACACTATCTGTGCTCTGAGGCTAACATAATTCTGTCAATAAAACTCTAGAGAAAAAGGTGGCAGCTTCTCACATGGTCTCTATTTATAGCTCTAGGTTAGAAAGAGATTGAAAAGGCCATTAACACTTTTACATAAAATGTACTGTTCTGTGTTATTTCTACCTCTAAATAATTACAAACACTGTGAGGACTCGGTTTGGTAGGGTTCTTGAATGCAGCTTCATGCAAGACTTTCCACTCTCTGGTTTTGTATTTCTAGCTGGTAAAGTACAGAACAGTTAAAAATCAAACAGTATGTATTTTACACAACATTTGCATTTGGGACAAGATTGAGGATGGCCACCTACTTACTTTATCAATTTTTTGACCCTGAGTAATAGAAAGAAAAATTGCCATTAGTGGCCATGAGACATAAGGTTTGCTTTAAGTTGTATCTTTTATAACAGCCAGCTTTTCTATACTGTAATCTTCCTTATGTAGCAGAAGGAAAAAGTAAAAAGGTTTTAATGTAAGAGGGTTTTACTTTGTGTTAGTAACTGAATTAGTAGGTAGATATCCCTGACAGTAGCCTGCAAGTTGTGAAAACATATGTTGAAGTATTTGTAAAAGGAGCTAAACAAATCTTGAAATTGTGTTGGAACTTCAAAATGTAGCTAAAATCTTTAAAGACTGAGACAATCATTAGATTTCATTTTCTTAATTTCCTGAGATCAAGAGCAGAAATCTGAAAATAAGGTGTTGGAAAACTCTGATCTTCTTACAGTTTTGACTTATTCTAAACCAGGAAATATTGAAATTCCAACAACATTAAAAAACGTATTTTGAAAAATGCATAGCCAGGTTTAAGTAAACCTTGAAAAAGAAAGAAAAGCTTTAGATGTTTCTTCAGATGACAAGTGCAAAAATTATTGATAATAACATGCAATGTGATTGAATTTTGTCACAAATTCTGTGATGGGTGCTTCAGGGATTCAGGTCCAGCACTACATTTTTTCCTTATAATCCCAGTCCTCAGACCTGTGTTGGAAATGATTCTTGCTTCAATGTACATTTTCAACCTTAGAAAGCTTTTCAGTTCTTCAGGAGACTGATCCATTTTGCTACACCAAAGTGAAAATACCAAAAATCCTCATAAGGAGAGTCTTGATTTAGGAAGTGGAAGACTAAATTTTTTATTTCCCCATATGTACTGTATCTACCTGGTGATTTATTATTATAGGCCAGGCTTGTTCAACCCTTTTGTTATTTTTTTTAAATAATGAAGTATTCACCATTGTTACTGTATTTTTTTTTTTTTTT
>NW_010263355.1:0-4568 GCF_000690775.1 Eurypyga helias
GGTGGAGGCCGGGGTGGGCAGCCAGCAGCGCCGGGAGCCACGCAGTTGCCAGGCACCCCGTCAGGGGAAAGACTGCGGTGTGCCGGCTGTCCCCCGGCCTTCCCCCGCCCATACCCTTTGGGGCTGGGCCTCGCACTGCAGCTGTTCGCTGGCAGCCCGCTCCCTCTTCCGCGCAGACTGTTTTTCGTACATCTCACCCTCCAGCACGTTCTCCACATCTCGTGTCTTTTTTCTTACTTCCCCTCAAGACTGATACCGAGTGGAAAAAGTATAATTAAAAACAGGCAAGAAAAGATACACGGTATCGGCGTGAAACACATGCAGAGAGAGAAAGATAAGGCTATCGATCAGATGAACTGAAAAGATCCCTTTTTCTGAAATAGGCCAGTTTTAATGCTTAATGTTATATCTTACTTTCCAACATCACAGATGGTGACGGCACAGAACGTGCACGTAGCCCCTTTGGAAGAGGAGCACCCTGCAATGGGAACCCCTAGAGAGGCCACAGAAGAAGTAGCGGTATTTTGCTGCCCCATCTGTTAGACAGAATACAGCTGGCAAGATGAGGTGACAGGACAGAGGAGCCAGAAAGCAGGAAAGAGACATGAACCTCAGCTGTCAAATATTGCCTACACCTGAGGGGAAAAAAGTCTAGATGAATTGTTTTGAAGGAAGCTGCTTAGGAGTGCATGGGGCAAACCGTTTTCCAGATGAGTAAGTTCCCTTTCCCAAGTGAACTGCAGGGTACTGACATCTGACTGCAGGAAGAACAGCACTTTTGCATGGATTGGTTTTGCCTGGTGCGGCCTAGTGCAGTTTTTGTCCAAACTGACAAGCAGTGAGATCAGTTTTGAAATTAAACTCTACTACAGGTGACAGTGGCTGAAGGAAGACAAAACCCAGCAGCAAATGTGTTCTGGGAAGGGCCTCTGCTTTGAGTTCACGCTGGTCTCAGCACATGCTGAGAAAAGCTATTCATAGCATAAGTTGAGAAACTCCGGCTCGTTATTACGTGACAGCGTTTGTACCTACACGTGTCCAAGTCTCACTTGACCTTAGCGTCACCCACACAGCTCATTCAGTGTCTGCTGTTGTTCAGGACTAAAGATCAGTATTTTTAGCATAGGCCATCAGATATGATTATGAGCCAACAGGCACCATATACGGCAGCAACTCTCACCTTAAAAATGTTTGGGTTTTTTTTTTAGAAAACAATGCTCGCATAGATCTTCCTAGGTAAAAGGACCAGGGGTTTTGCCACAGTAAGCAACAGTAGTTCTTACGTGATACCTCATGGGAAGATGTGTAAAGAAAACAGAATTACAGCTACATAACATTTTACAGTTCTCATCGAGGTTTATAAAAATATCTTGCTTATACATCATAAAGCACGCTTGGTTTTCTACAAGATAGTAAATGCTTACTGCCACTGCAAACTTGGCAGAACTGTATCTCATCCCACATCTCTGTCCTACACTTAGGAACTTCCTTATTCTTCACGGGTCATGATCCAGGCTCATTTCCACTAAAGCAACAGACCTGCCATGCCAGATGATTGCACTGCTTCTTTAAGTAGGTGGATTTTTGCAGCATTCTGCATTCCCCACCACTTTTGTTTCATTTACTGCCCAGTAAACAATAAAATCTAAGCTACAAAATTTCCTCAGACTGCTGTCAAGAAATCCTTGGAAACACTTGCATCTTTTGGAACAAGAACATGGCCAGGAAACTCCCCAGTCTTGTGCCAGCAACAACTGAGTGTATTAGTCGTCCTTTTCCACTGAACAGACAGATTGCCAGCATTGGCAGAGCAGCCTTTCCGTACCTCAGCTCTGATCTAAACAGAGAACTTTTGCAGTCAGTTCAGTTTATGTGACCCAGCCAGTCCCTGGCATTTCTTTTACAGCAGCCAACAAGGTGAGTAGTTTTGTGTTGGGGCAGACATAGCTAATGAGAACTAGACTTACATTCACTAGCCCACCTCCTGATATCTGCTAAGTAACTGACAGAGTCAACTATAGCTTAACACCTTCTCCAGTCCGTTTGGGAAGGAAGAAATGTTCATCCCTTCTTGACCTTCCAGTCAAGCACTAGTGTGCACCCAGCAAAAAGCCAGGCTCCACCCAGAACACCGCTGTCCACTTTCAGAGGAATCGTTGGGTTTTGAGAGATGTGCCAAACTGCAAAATGGTATTTAGCAAGAATTTATACCTGCAAAGAAGACAAATGTTTGTGAATTCATGGTAAACATGAGCCCACATGGAAGCTGAATTTGTGTGAAATAGTGTTTAAAATTGCAAGTGTTTTGGGTTACAAAGTGACAAAGAATTGTTGCTTTGTAAAAGAGTGCAAGGCTTACAGATTTTTCATCATCATCAAAGACAATTTCCCAAGTTTCTCCACTGATCTCATACTAATCATTGTTCTCTAAGGCAGGTGAAAGGGAGTTTCTAAGCATCACGACAATAAAATGTAGCAACTAAATTGCATCTCTGGAGACACTGAGAGTTCAGAATACTGCCTGAAACAAAGAGAATAAAATTTCTCCTCATCTTACATCTGCTTAGTCTTTACAGCCTTAAAGAAGAGGAAGGGGCATATTTGTTCTGTGTATCTTCCCCGTTAGAAGCTTTCTCTCTGTCACAACATCAGCTAAAATGAGTAAGTAAAAGCTCCTGACGAATACGACAGGCTTCCGAGTCCATTGATTCCATTTGCTCGTACTCTTCTTCTGGTTGTTCCATGTGTCCTGTGGCCGGCGAAGACCACACGTCCAGCCCGTGTTCCAGGGAGATGTTATGAAGCACACAGCAGGCCAGAATGATGTGGCTGGATTTCTCTGGAGAATACTGCAGGGTGCCTTTGGACCCATCCAGGCAGCGGAAACGCGACCGAATGGTTCTGAACGTCCTCTCAATGACATTGTGAGTGGCAGAATGTGCCATGTTGTAGCGATACTCAGCAGGCGTTTCGGGGATGTGCAGAGGGGTCATCAGCCACGTTTGCAGAAAGAAGGAGCTGTCACCTGTCAAGAGTGAAAAGCAGGACAGGTTATATACTACGATTAATGACAGATTTCAGCTCTTGACCCTTGGTTTTCTGGTATTGCAGATACAGAATAACTTCTCTGGCTAAAACAGAAGGCATGAGAAAGCATGAAAGAGCAACAATAACTCAGGTTTACAGGTGTGACAAACAGCAAAATAAAGGCATTCAGTTTTGCACAGGGAAATCCCAGAAGAACACGGAAGAGTTTTAAGAGAATTCATTTACTACATAATACAGTGAAAGACACGGACTTGGACCCTACACAGAATTAAAAATTACATTATTCAGCTTACAAAGGTGTAGGATATCAAAAACAAGCTCTTAACAGAATTAATGTAAACTAATACATACAATAATATGATTGTATAAAATGGACTGGAAGTTACTGTTGTAGACTTTTAAGAGAAGGATTATCCAAACTGAATCACATATCTCAAGGATCCTGCAGGAAAGCAATCAAGAGTAAACACACCACTTGTGCCCAAAGGCTCTAGACTCAATAAGGAGCCGATACTTAATAAGACTTTCCACAGAAAACAACGATGAAAAATTGACTTACCAAGTAGCCAGCCGTCTTTATGTAGCTCAGTTTCAAACTGGCTCTTAAGGGCTGCCTTCTGTAACACCGTGCAGTCGGTCAGGCTGCCTGGCCAGTGCGTTTCTGCGCTCAGGAGGCCTCCTCTGGCATCACACACCATCAGGCAGTTCAGAGAATGGAGACCCTTTCGGTTCACGTAGGACAGGTCCTCAGCATTTGGCGCTTTGATTGCCACGTGGGTGCAGTCAACCACCCCCAGCACTCCCGGCATGCCTGCCAGGCCATAAAAGTCATCTTTCAGTCTCTGTACCGTAGCTTCATCCTTGGGAAAGTGAATAAACTGTGAGGCTCTTTCCACCAATGCCTCGGTTACATTGGCAACGCAGCGGCTCATGGAGGCTTGACTAATGCCCATAGCGTCCCCCATGCGAGTCTGGAAGGAGCCGGAGGTGTAGAAACCCAGCGCAGCAAGTATCTGCGTCTCCGGACTGATAGCCCTGGACCGCTGCGTAGGGCGAGAGAGACTGGTTCCCAGGAGTTCCACCAGGTAGTAAATGAACTGTCGGGGAAAGCCGTAAGTGGATACTAGATACTCATCCGTGACATCCTCCAGCTTGAAGCGATCCAGAGTCCTGTGTCCACGGCCATAGAGCAAGAGGTCACAGTCAAGAACCGCAATAGGTACAGCCATGGCTGACGGCCGGGGGGTCCTCTGGAGCTCCTCCGTTACAGAGCCTTCACCTACCTAAAGCAAAGGAGAGGGAGACTCAGCACGGTTTTTACCGGTCAGCCTTTCTGACTCCGTTACCATCTTCCTGTCACTCTGATTAACCCACCAATCTTCTTACTGCTTATAAACCCACGGAAAAGCAGGGAGGCTCATTGCAGCCCTGCCTGGCGCTGACAGGCATTTACTTCCCGCGGCGGGGAGGGGCTGGTGCATCACGGCAGCCCGCTTCCCGGCCTTGGGAAGCGGCTCCGG
>NW_010263356.1:0-5217 GCF_000690775.1 Eurypyga helias
TGGCCTGCCGAGCCCCTGAAGGAAAGCGGGGTGCGGGACCATCCGCCGCCGATGCCCATCTCCTCCGAGCCGGCCTCCGTCCCCCACGGGTGAGGCAGCGCACGGGGCGGCTACTAACCTTACGTAAACCCCTAAATCACTCCTCTCCGTGCTGCTGCTGCCTCTATTGAAAACATTACGAGCGGCGCATCTGGAAAACGGTAAATCTGTCCAGAAACCGTCTTTCCAGTGAAATAACTCCTTTTGAATGATAGCGCGGTATCTAATCTCCGCGGATTTTTGTTTCCTCGCAGCAGCGCTTCTTGCGGACTTCATTAGGGTAGGCTAACCGCTCTGGCGAGAGGAGGGTCAGCACGCCGTTTCATTAATATACATTTGTTCCAGACGTGGAGTTTTCCACAAAAGGCCTCTCTTGAGGGGAGAAAAAAAAGTGTTGGGGAACAAGGCTTGCCTGCCGGTTTCAGTTCTTAAACCTCTCTGAACGTGTGTGAAGTATTGTGTTCAAGGCCCAATCTGGGCTTCTTCCCCATTAAACGCCAAAGTGATCATTTGCATATTTTGTAGCCTGACAAAGGAAATGAGTTTGCTGGGGAAGCATGGATGCTTTGGGAGACGTTAGGCATTAAACTCCCAGTGGTCAATCGCCCGTTACTGGCTTGTGTGTGTGTGTGTGTGTGTGTAAAACCTCCCTCATGCCTCCCGCTTAAAGGCTTCTATTTTTGTGAGAGAGGAAGAGCTGAGGGATATCCTGTGCATTAAAGGCTCCCCCTACTTATTAACCCAGCATTTAGCAGCAGGATGCAGGCTGAGGCTCAGTCAAAAGAAATGACTCAACCTCCGAAGAGCAATTAAAATCTTGCACTGGAATAAATCATGCGCCGCGATAATCCTGTTAATAAAACGCAGCTTGTCCTGACACTTCGCTCATGCAGCAAACTAGAATTTAATGCGAGCGGAGGTGGCGTTAGGCGAGGCGGAGGGGAGGAAAAGCCCGTTCCCCCTCCGCCGCTGGACGCGCAAATGCGGTTACCTTTCACCTGCCCCTCCGGCTGCACACTGCGCCGATCCTCTCGGACTGCTAATACTTCTCCAGCGAGCTCGCTAATGATTTCTTTCCCTGGAGTGAGCAGGCATCATTGAATTACTGAAAGCACTCGCAGCAGCAGCAGCAGCAGCAGCAGCCGATGCAGAAGCCACCAGGGCTCGGTGCTTAATCAAATCAAGGGGTGGGGAGCTCACCAACCCACTTACTATTTTTAACCCCTTTCTCCAAGTTAGTCATGTGCAGACGCTAAAGGGGAGGTTTTTATTTAGATCCCTTCCGTAGCAGCGTTGCTTCGGTTTCAATTCCTGGCGTGAAAGCTTTATCGGCAGTCGGCGTACCCAGTACGCGGGGTACGTGGCTGTTCGCGCGATGCTCTCCTGCTCCTGAGCGTCCCTAATGCAGGGCTTTCCTCAGCGCCTGCGGGTGGTTTCGCACGTCCCCCTGGCCCGTGGGGTCTCCCTGTGGGGTTCAGGGGAAGGTTTGGGGTCCGGTGCGTACTTGGCCGGCTGAGTCATTTCTCGTTCAAATGAAACGCAGCGGAGAAACTTTTATTTGTCGATAGCCTGGAATGATTCTTAATTTTCTGGATGTGCGCTGGGGAAAAGATCCATCTCCTCTGACCTATAAATGCCCTCAATTTGCTCCTTTATTGCAGGGTATCTCCCTTAGTGGTTAACGTAGGCAGCTCACTCCCCGCACCAATCCTGCATTCATTATTAATTACCCGGAGGGAGGCTGGCTGCTCCGCCGTGATGTTTGCACTTCCTCCTAGACAAATCTGCTCAACTTTTTTTTTTTTCCTCCCCCCCTTTTCTTTTCTCTTCTCTTTTTAATACGCTATAAAACCGTGAAGAAAAGCGGCGATTTTTAAGAAGACGTCATGCTTTCTGCAACTCCCCTGTATGGCAACGTTCATAGCTGGATGAGCAATGAAAGGGTCCGCATGTGTGGAATTAATGAAGACAGGTAAATATTTAAGCTTCTGGCAAGTTAAACCACACTGTAATTCTGCAGCGTGAGGTCTCAGAGTTCGCCCGCTTCCCGAATGCCGGAGTAGATAGCTGCCGCCTTGCATCGAGATCAGCCCAGCTTGGATGGGGGAGTTGGGGAGGGGGAGAAACAAGATGTGCCTGAGAGCGGTAGAGCAGCCGCTGATTTACTATTTAACAGGCAACCTGGGTCAGTGAAGCGGGGATGCCCTTTAAAGAGATTACTCCCCAAAGCAGCCTTTAAACGCGCTTTTACAATTAATTTATTATTTCGTATTTGTGAAGAGGAATTAAAGCAAATAGAGCAGCGCGTTCTTGCGATGGCTCTGTACGGTGGAGGGGCTCCAGCCTGCGCCTTGACGTTCCCTGCCTTTGCACCAACAGCTTGTCCTGTGAAATGGGAACAGTGGCTTTCCTGTCTCCCGCAAGTGAATTGCCTTTCCTCCCCACCTTTTTTCCCGCTGAACATTGTTCATTCCAGAGTGATTTTCAGTGGGGTGATGCGGGCACTGGCCAGTGTCCCCTTCCCTTAAACTCCAGCTCGTTAAAAAGTGAAACGGCGCCGAACGCAGCAATGCCTGTGGTTCTGTGTCATTTCGGGCGGTTTTAGTGTTTTCCCGTCTTTTCCTCGAGCCCGTGTTCTCACTGTTGCGTTAAAAGCCTCTCAGAAACGGGAGAAAGTTTTAATCTCCGTGCGGGGGAAAAAACTATTTGCAAACATAAACTGCAGGAAAATAGCCAAACGTTTCACTCTGCCGTCACAGCCTCCCTCCCCTCTTTCCTCCCAGTTATTTAGGGATGATAGTTTTAGGCGCCGCTTGCGGGAAAGGTGACTCTTAAAAACAAATAAACACGTTAAAATCCCATTTCTGCTTTAGGGTGATGATGTGCTTTTAAGCCTTTTGATTGAAAGGAGTTCTTTTGGGTAACGCTGAAACTTTCCTTCTGCTGCATGTCAGCGATTTTTATCCCTGGGATTTGAAATTTGGCGCTAAGGTATATTCTTTATTGGTGCTTTCTGTGATAACAAGTCCCAGTGCTGCAACACTGGTGTGGCACAGATGTGCAGCTCCCTCTTTAGCATGGAACAGCTGACATTCGTGTGGTACTAGCGTGTGTGTTTTAATTTTCTCCTCGGCAGCGTTTATGGGTGAACATGGGCAGGGTATGTTTAAAACACTCTATTTTCTCCTTCGTGGGGAAAAAAAGGGCAAGGGGCAGAATAGAACGCCTTCACGAAGATCACTTGGGTTGGAAGAGGCTGCTCCGAGATGTGCTCGGTGTGTTGTCAAAACCCTTTATCCTTGTTTTCAGTCGGTCATTGCTTTCTAAAGCAGTCACAGTGCATGTGTACGGAGGAGGATAAATATGGTATCGTACGGGGCTTCTCTACGGGAATCGAGATACGGAGGTGGTATAATCTTGTACTGATTTCAGATGTGCAGGACGTTTTCCAGTAGTAAACTTCTGTTTCTTCATAGGAAAATTCCCGTTAACGATGGCGATGCACCGAAAAGCAGACTGGAGTTGAGGGAAGAAAATCACCTGAATCACAGTGTGGTAAGAAGTTATTATCTTCATGCTGCAGCTGAATCCTTGCCTGTCCTCCCCACCCTGTCTCCCACCTCTGGGTGTTATTATGTGATCCATTTGGAGAAATACCTTTCTGTTGCAGCCCTAGCCGGGCTGGGGCACATACGAGTTGTTTCTGGGAAAAAGTGAAATAGGACTTTGGTTTATTTATCTCGTTAATCTCTCCATGCCGACTTTGTGGTGTCTGTTGCTGTATGACATCATGTTTTTACTTTTGCTCTGTTACGAATACTGTCACGCAGCATGCCGGCTTGTGTAACAGGAATAGTAAGCGTTCAGTACATCAGCGTTTCAGCAACGTTGATGGCTTTCTCCCGGGTTTCCTCCCGTGAGCGTACGTGGGCAACGGCGAGTGGGGTAGGGGTTCGGACCTTTCCTCTGCTCTGTCCTCAGATGCCTTGCTCTGTGCATCGTGTGGCAGTAGCAGACCCTGGAGCAGAGCTGCTGCAGAGGGAGAGGTCTTGGAGGATGATGAGGAGGAGAGGCTCTCCATCCTTCCCTTCCTGCTCTCCAGCCCCAGCCCACCTCCTCTTGCTCTGATGGTGCTGGGGCTGAGGAGCCGGTTGCTGCATGGAAGCGGTGCCGCCGAGCATCATCTCTGGGCCGCTTCTGGCTGCTTGGGCTACGGGTCCTCATGCCTTTGTTTCTAGCTGATGAATTTTGGGTGCAGAGATACTTGTATTGAGGTTTGAGGTGAGATACATACTGCTCCGTAGGTTCTTGTTCTCCCGTTCTTCATCTGCACGATTTCAGGACAAGCAGTGTGTTTGCGGTGGTATTGTTTCTTTTCCAAGTGCTAACACGCCTGTAGCTTGAGCAGTAGTCGTAGCGGAATGTGAAAGTAACATACTTCTTGTTCTGTCAAGGTGGATGCGACTACAGCCCATCGCATTGACAGTCTCGCGGCTCTGAGTATGGACAGGTCTGGACTCATACGAGAAGGACTCAGAGTCCCCAGTAGTATTGTCTATTCCAGCTTGTGCGGACTCGGCTCGGAAAAATCACGGGATGCTACGAGTACGATAGCTGGGCTCGGATTTACTCCCGAAAGAAATCCAGAGATACAGTTTAAATCTAATCCCCCCGAAGCGGTAGAAAACGCAGCTGTCTCTGGGAAAGCCCCGAACGGCTTCAGCGCTATATACAAAACGCCTCCTGGAATACAAAAAAACTCTGTCCCGACTGGGGAAACGCTGGGTTTGGACCGAGCTGCGGGTGACAAGCAGAGTCCCCTCGGTGTCAATGGTGCTAGTTACCTAAGGCTCCCCTGGGTAAACCCCTATATGGAGGGCGCGACGCCCACCATATACCCTTTCCTCGACTCACCAAATAAGTATTCGTTGAACATGTACAAGGCGTTGCTACCTCAGCAGTCCACTTACAGCTTACCGCAGCACCTGGCTTACTCGCCCGTATGTACGAACGGTGAACGTTTTTTGTACCTGCCTCCCTCCCACTATGTTGCCCCCCACATCCCTTCGTCGCTGGCGTCGCCCATGAGGCTCTCGACTGCTTCAGCTTCTCCGGCAATCCCGCCCCTGGTGCACTGTCCGGATAAGAGCTTGTCGTGGAAGATGGGTGTCAGCCCCG
>NW_010263357.1:0-4456 GCF_000690775.1 Eurypyga helias
TACCTGCAATGGCCGCATCAGGCTCGCCCTTCACGAGCAGGTTAGAGCGGAAAAGCCACGAAGACATTATTCTTCTCCTGCGAAAAGCAAAACGTTGTTGCGTAAAAAGCCAACACCATAGGAAAACAGGTCCTTTTTGTGTTTGCTGTCCGCAGGCCTGATCACACGCTGGTTCCCATCAGGGCATCCACTGCTTTGCGCAGCCTACGCGTTGCTGTGTCAGATGTGCCGCAGATCTGTGGCCAGTTCTTACTGTTAACGCTCTCGGTGCTTACTTTATACCACCAAGTCACAAGTCCATTTACAGCCTGGTGCTCTCTGAAGCCTGTCACCCAGATTCTTAGAAAAGCAGGAAAACACAAGCTACAGGTGTGTGCAACTGGCACATGGAAGGTGACCTGGTTTCTGAGGTTTCCAACTGCTGGCTGATCCCATCTGTTATCTGCCTCCTGTTTTGGCCTTAGTCAGACCACATTTGCTGTTTCTGCTCAGAGCTGGGGAGTGGGGACCTTGCCAGGAGGAGCTGGGTTGGCGTGGGGAGACCCTGTGCCTAAAAAGGTGGTTGAGCTGGGAAAGGGGCTGAAGGTTTGCTTGGCTGCATCCTGTACTCAGCACCCTGGGATGGCTAGTCAGCCTGAAAGAGGGGTTGCCAACACTTGGTCGCTCTCCACTGAGCTGCACGTGCAGAGGTGTGGGGGCCTCCCAACACCACCGGAGTCAAGGGGAGTACAGGCTGCCTCTGGCCTTTGCTGCCTGGCCAGCTCTGCTGCCACGTGCTTTGCATTTCTGCTGCAGTTTTCATCCCCTTTGCTGCTTCCTCTTTGGTCCCAGCCCCTGCGCGCACTTCTGAGAAGCCAGCGCAGCTTGCTGCTTTGCTCATGCTCCACTGCCCTAAACACTGAGGCAACTTGCAGGCTGGCTAACAAAAACAGGCCCGTGAAAAGCCTCTGGGCTTTGGAGACTGTGATTAGATGTCAAGCCCTGCACGTGCAGACAAAACATCCTTCCTCCTGTCAGCTCCCCAGCTCAGTCCAGGGGACTGAGGCACATGGATACTTCACAGGAGTGACACAGACCCTGCCAAATGTCGCTGTGTTTCTGGTGGCCCTGCTTCCTGTTCTGGGAGTTAATTGAGACAAAGCCTCTGCTACTCTCCCGGGTGGGTGATTAGATGTCAAGCCCTGCACGTGCAGACAAAACATCCTTCCTCCTGTCAGCTCCCCAGCTCAGTCCAGGGGACTGAGGCACATGGATACTTCACAGGAGTGACACAGACCCTGCCAAATGTCGCTGTGTTTCTGGTGGCCCTGCTTCCTGTTCTGGGAGTTAATTGAGACAAAGCCTCTGCTACTCTCCCGGGTGGCAACTCCCTTCATGAGGTCCTGCATCCCTAGCTTCAGCAATGGACCTGAACATCATCTGGATCCTGGCACACAGAGGTGGCACAGCCATGGGCACCTGCCTGCGCCGGCAGTGTCCTACTGGGACAGTCAGGACCCTTATGGCTCTGCAGGGATCCAGGCAGATGGCATCCAGCACGCACCTTCCCCAGCGACGGCACGGCTCAACACAATCAATGGAGCAGGGAGGCTGTGGGACAGGCTCATCTTTAATGAGAGGGATACAGAAGTGCAAGAGGTCATGGCAAGAGCAGAGTGCTCCAAGCAGCCCATCCTATACTGGCAAGCAGCCGGAGGGCTCGTCAGGCAAAAACCCGCACCGTCTCTGGCAGCACTGAGCTTACGAAGGCATCGGCGGTGGCTTTGCTGCACTATCACTCCTGGTGTGAAAGAGCCACAGGTCTCAGCTGCTTCCCACTTCACTTGCGGGCCTTGGCAGGTACCAGCCGGCTGTACTGTCCCTCGTCCCGCTCGCCAAGGGGCTAGGAGAAAATAATGGGGAAAGGAGCTACAATTGTGTCTGTCCAGCCCTTGGAGGGAGGGTACAGAGGAAGCTGGTCCAGCCTTCTCTTTGCCAAGCTTCTAGCAAGCTTTCCCTCCCCGCACACAGAGCTCAACAACTCCAGAGAGTAAGAGGCAGGGGGCAGCTGAGCTTGCCCCATCCTCTGGGTCACTCAGGGGAGGGCAGGTGCCAACGCCCCAGCAGAGAACAGTCTCCAGCGTGGCTCAGTGCCTTGAGGCACTGAATACCCCCCGGCAGCAGTGTGCCGTGGCCTTGCCACTCCCACCACGCAGAGGTGAAGCCCACACCCACGCTCACCTGGTAGAGCTGCTCGTTGGCAATCAGGTTCTGCCTGTCAGAAGCTAAATGAAGAAACAAGGTGGTCAAAGATCAGGGGAGTCATGGGCAGCGTGGCAAACCAACCCAAGTGGCCAGCTGCTTTTGGCCCTGTGCTTTTACTTCCTCTGGGAGGCTTGGTGGAAAGCCCCTGCCAGGCCACAGATGTGCCTGTGCCACCAGCTGCTGTCCCTGGGATGCTGTTTTGGTGAACCTTGGGCATTCAGTGGCTTCTCCTGGGAAACTGAGCTAGGGGCAGGAAGGGTACACGGAGTGCTCGCACAGATCCCTACCCTACATACGCTGTGTGCTGGCTGCTGCCTGCAGCTTGCAGTGACTGGGGTCTGTGGACAGGGACACCAAATCCATAGGTACCACGCAGCTCCAAGAGATGCTCAGGAACTTTCCATCCCCACCCGCGGGCAGCCAGCGCGGCTTTCCTCTCACCTCGTGACATGCGTCCCTTGTCCTGGCCAGTGATGCAATACACGGCAACTGCCAGGAAGACGGTGGCGATAACATCGGCGATCACGATCCCCGAGATGGTGGGAGCGTCCACTTCGATGCAGTTCTGGCACACTGGAAACCCAAAAGGACACAGACACTGAAAGCAGGGCCGTGACAGGACCCTGCCCCTGGGAACCAGTCCAGGCAAGCTCCAGTCTCAGGACAAGAGACACAGGGATTAAGTATGGCTTGCTGCGTGACCCAAGGCAGTGACACAGGCTGCATGTCCCCAGCGCTCAGGGCAGGCCACAGCAGGGCCAGCGAGCGGCTAGCGATGAGGCAGTACGAGTGCCAGGTTATGGCAGTCATTGAGGCTGTACAGGGAACGTGTAGCTCGGCTGGGGCCAAGGGCAACCTAGCACAGGAGCTATCAGGACTTCCACATACTGGTGGAAGCACCCTCAATCTCTGGGAAATCAGTAGTTCCCTCAAAAATTTATTTGGGTGAAATCTCTAGTAAGTTCTGGCTCTAGAAACCAGGTTTGCAACACTTACTTCGGTAGTACACCTGGAGGGAGGCACTCGTTTTGCCTCCTATTTCACATGCATAGGTGCCTCTGGGATCATCGTGAACTGCACCCAAGTCCAGCTGTGTTGTGTTTGCTATCCTGTCCTCATCCTTCAGCCACGTGACTTGACCTTCTCCGGTACCACACTGCAGGAACACCTTCCCACTGGCTTCTTTCACGACTACTTGCTGTCCTATAAAATAAAGGAGAGCAGGGGACTTCACAGCTGAGATCTCAGCCCTCAGTGGTGCAGAGCTCAGATCTCGTTCACGGGGATGGCTGTTGTAGCGAGCATCACGTCAGACTGCCCCCTGAGCAGCGGAAAGGCCGCCGCAAAAAACAGACTAAGACTAAAAGCAGACTAAAAGCAGATTACCCAGCGGAAAAGGAGCCCCACGTTCAAGTGGTGGTTGCGTTAATGCAGGTCTGGGTTATTTAGAGATCTCAATTCCCTTATAGCAAAAACTAACTGGAATTAGGCATCTAGCTGGACTCCATCCATACGTGTGTGAGCCTCATCTCACACACAGATGGCATTGGTATTTAGGCGCAACTGCAGCGAGATCCTTTTCAACAGAAAGTTCAAGGTTTCCACCAGCGGGGGCAGGAGTTGAGCCCACATGGGAAGGCAAAAACCCATTTGGTTTTTTACCCAACAGTAAAACAACATGCTTAGTGGGAAGCATGCGAAACACTGCACAGAATTGCTTCTTTGGCCCAAAGGCATCACCTTTTGAGTCTGAAAGCGGAGAGTAAATTCCCTGCCTTATTTGCTGAGCACTGGAGCAGCGTACAGAGCACAGCCGCTCTTGCTTGCATGTCTGTGCCAAGCAGGAAGCCCATGGCTACTTTGGTCTAACACTACGGTTCTGCCAAGTCCGACTTTCCATGCTCTGTCAACACAAGGCGGGTTTGAGCCATCGCAGGCAGCCACGGAGTAACGCACCCGGCTCCAGGCTGCCACAGCGGTGGTCCAGGGCAGAGTCCTGAGAGCGATCCCATCCTCAGAAGCATTGTGCTGCGTTGCTCCCTCTTCCCTATCGACATGTGCGAACCTCGTGCCTCAACGGCCAGCCCCAGCAAGCCGCGGGGGCCTGCTTCCCGGCCACCCTCCCACCGGCGCAGCGATGCCAGTGGTGGACGCGGTACCAAGGACCACGGTGAGTGCCCGACGGGCACCGCTGCCGACCGGCCGCAGCATG
>NW_010263358.1:0-1225 GCF_000690775.1 Eurypyga helias
CGTCCCAGGGCAGCGTGTGGGAGAAAGAGGAAGGCGGGCAGACAGCACCTCCGACGGGTCCAGCCCGGAGTGCCGCGACCCGGGAGGTTCCCCCTGCCTGCCTCCTGCGGGCAGGGAAGGAGCCACCGGGGCAGCGGCCGAGTGGCACCGGCACCGCCCTCCGCCTTCTGGGGACATGGCTCCGCAGCCCGCGGCTAATTCGCCGCTTCATTCGGGGATGACATCATCCGCACCATCATCATCCTTCGAGGTCAAGAAAACTTTGCCCAGTCCAACTCAAAACTGCTGGAAAACATGCCCAGGGAGAGAAATCGCTCTTGCAGGTAAAACTTGTAGACGACGAACTCAAACGGGTCCTTCTGTGGCGGTACCCGGGTAAAGTCGCAACTTGGCGGGAGCAGCTTGGTCTTCCCTGCCGCTCTCGGAGACTCGCCGAAAAAAATCAACGCTTCCCAGTGGCGGCCAAGGGTCTAGATGAGCAGAACTGGACTACACCGAAACAAATGTGTCTCTGTGCTTTAATCGCCTTCGTCGGCTTCTTCTGAGATACAATAACGCGCTCCCCGCTTAGATCCGTGGTGTGTGACATATACCACGTCTTATCCCGTATGTATACACATATATAACATGAACACGCACATATTCACGGCACGTGTGCATACAGACACGGTCTTCCCGTCCTTGTTCTCCCATTAAAACCCAGTTTCGAAAAGTCTGCTCAGATCTGGAAAGACTGCATCGATGCGCCAGTACATGCCTCCAACTATGGATACACGGCAATCTGTAGGAATTTTTCATTTCCAGTCCACAAAACTCCTTTTGAATGCTTTTAGTCTTGCTGCCAACCAACAGGGGGAAAAAAAATCAAAGCATGTGGAACACGTCCCATGGGCTGCTCCTTTTCGTTTGGTACGTGCATATGCCTTTCTTACCATTTTTTTAGCTAGCCACGTAGGAAACACGAGTGGCTTTCCCGGATTAGCTGCCTTCCCTGGGCATCACTGTGGCAGAACGTTCCGTAGGGAAAACTTTGAAACACCTATATATTTGAGGGTTTCCCCCGCTATAGATCTTCCCCCTAGCAGAGGACCACGGGATTCAGCCCCCCCTGCGATTTTTTGGGAAGAGAGGACTCCAAGCCAAGCGGGCTCCAGCCCTAAGGAAGCGGGGCACTCCCCGGCGTGCGGGGGCGACCCGAGGCCGGGAGGGCGGTGGGACCCGCGGC